>NW_015505277.1:3950169-3958943 GCF_001515645.1 Sinocyclocheilus grahami | reverse complement strand
TATATATATATATATCTATACACACACACACAGAGAGCTGAGTAGTAACTGATTACATGAAATCTGGATTAAGTAATCAGATTCCAAAAATTAAGTACTTGTAATTACATTAAATTATATTTACTCGTAATCAGACTGCAGTTACTTTTTTATTGATAACATATTATTCACATAATAGCAATTAATTATTCATAATTTATAGATTCTCCCTAATTCCTTTTTTTCATCTTTTAAATGTTCCTTTCTACAATAGCCTACCACTTATATACTCTTCCATATAATATAAGTCTTCCAGTTTTGTGGACCTTCACACAAAGACTAGTCACTAGTCAGGTGGCTACACAGCATTTGACCACTGGATTTACAAATATAATTTCATGTTTAAGAAGTGTTTCAACATTGCATCAACTACTGATGAACACAATCTTTTTTTCTTTTTTTTAACGTACCATTATGTCTTTGGGAGGCTTTAAAACACATTACAATGCACAAATTCACGTTATTTCTTATTTGCATGTAATGCAGGAATTGCCAAACTTTCATCTGAACCTCTTTCACCTATATTTACTCAAAATAAAATAAGTATTTTAATAATTAACTATCACATTTGCATGTTCCCGGGTCTTTGACATTGATGCAGGTAAACAAATAAAATACTGAATTTTTAAATAAATGTTTTATTTTGATTTATGTTATTTTAAAATTATTTACTTCAAGTTTACATGTTAATGATTATTATAGTATCAATAAAATCATAGTATGTAGTAAGCCATTATGAGTGTGATTTTTTTTTATATTACAAAAAATAATTACTCACCACTGCAAACTCATCTTTGTCCAAGTGTCCGTCTTTGTCTATGTCACTCAAATCCCACACCTGATCAGACATTTAATACTAATAATTTTATATTACATTTTTCATAAACATTTTATTAAATGATTACTATTATAATGTATTTTACTATAAATATTATCTTAATTTTCATTATCTATTGAAAGTTTACCTTTCCGAGCACATCCACAGGAAGTTTGGAGTTTATTAGTACTGGTTTGACCTTCTCACCAGACAGTAATCCGTTCACTGGGGCAAGACTTTCAAAAATACCATCAAATTTGCTCTTCTCTTCAGGCTAAAAAATAAACATGAAGAGGATTTATTATAGGATTTATAATAAATCTTCATCAAATCTTTTGTAATATGTAGTGACAATGAGAAGCTCATAGGATAAACCATGGAAATAGCTTACCCGCACCGCCCAGAGGCTCTCATTGGTTGATGTTACAGAACTCAGTGACGGGCTACTGTGGTCCTTCTAGAACAGAGATGAGAAACCTGTGAGCTCATACTGCCTGGAAAACTATGATATCAGCTCTCAGCACTGACACTTACGAATTTTGGAGGGGGAACAGGGAGGTTTAGACAGGAAAGGCTGATGTCGTGTCCACTCTGCGCACAGGCCACAAGTCGCAGAGCAACGTAGAATCCCTGAAAACAAACCACAAGCGATTCAAGTCAGCATCCAGTTTCAGATCCCGACTGATGCTCTTATAAACCATGAAAGCTTTACCTGTTTATCCAAAAAACCTTTGCCATCCGGATCAGCTAAATCCCAGATCTGACAAGCAGATAATTACAGATTATGATTATCCAAGCATCATTTCGCAACAAGTTTTACCCAAACACCAACCTTTCCTAATGTGATGTCAGGCAGGCCTGATTTCTTCAAAAACAAGGCAGCCTCTGTAGGTCCAACCCTCCCGGTGTTTCCCGGGTCCACCTTCAAAAAACACACATAAAGATGATGAAATATAGCCCGACTGATTTATCGTTTTGCAGATTTTATCGGCCGATATGAGCCTGTCGCAGATATATCGTTATCGGCATATATGCCGCAGATATGCCACCAATATGAAATTTTTTTTTACAGAACAGATAACGCAGATAAAATGCTTGTAAATGGTGTAATTACTTAGTTTGTCCAGCAGAGCGCACTCCATTGTTTGCTACTGGCGACCCAGGTCACTGAAGTGACACCAGCCGACCCTTTCACTTCAGTAAGGAGGTCTCTTGTTCAGGCAGCAGCAGACAAGCAGTCAAGTGGTGTCTTCACGACTCAGAGTCAAGCGTTGTCTTAACGGTAAGTTGCTAACTAGTTTGTGAAATACATAACTTACTGTAAAATTAATAAACAATGACCCCATAAGTGTCCCTTTTCAATACAAGTCCAATATAACATTAACCCCGTCCCTCAAATCTGCCATGTCACTCATGCTTATCACATCGGTCTCATCACATTTCCTAAGTCAGCTTAATTTGTCAGTACAGTCAGTAACGCAGCAGATTGAAAAGTTTGTATCTTTCTGCAGTACAATAGACAATAAATGGTGATTTCGCGCTATGTTGTCACCTAGTTGGTGAGACGCAATGCTATAAAGTAAATAAACAATGTCCCCGACTTTTACTCTCACAATGAGCTTATCATACTCGTTTGCTACATGAATAGGTCCCTATGATTTCCGCGATGCAGAAAACGTGGACGGAATCGCAGAATCCAGTCATAAAAACAGAATTTACTGAATAACATGGAATTTGTCATTTCTGATGAATAAATAAATAACAGGTCAGTACATTTAAATCAAATCGTGATTATAGACTAGCGTCTGTGAATATTAAACTGCAAAAAGACTATTTAAATACGAATCCTCATGTTCTGCATGTTCATTTGATTACCAGAAAATACACAACACGGAATTTTTGTTCAGTGCACTGATGTCAGACTCATTTTGGATAATAAAAGTTTATTGTTAAATACTCTTCCTCCATTACATATCTTTGTCACATCATTATAAGCGTTTCATCACCACATTTTGAGTGATCATTGCAAAAAATGTGTTTATGTAGATATATTGTTTATGTAAATACTGTATTATATATACAGTACCAGTCAAAAGTTGACACACGAATGTAAAATGTCCAAACTTTTGACTGGTACTGTACACAAAGAATATCGGCCGATATATCAATATCGGATTTTGTTAACTCCCTAATATCGGCGGCGGCCCCCAAAAACCCATATCGGTCGGGCTCTAGCTTTTTGTTCCAGAAAAGATTGATATACTATAAAACCGATCACTATGTGTTCGCCAACAGAATTATGGTCTTACCTGTCTGTAAAAGTTCTCATATACAGGGTTCCCGCTTGACAGCTAAGAGAGTGAGGAAAAGAAAGAGAAATAATATTACTTAATAATAATTTATTAATAATAATTAGTATTACGATTAGGTAATATAATGCACAGCGCTGTTATTGTTAACTAAAACTGTTAAAAATGGTTAACATTAATTGAAACAAAATAAAATATATAAATATTAGACGAAAAAAAAACGTCTACTTTTTATTTTTAGGTAGTTGCCAAGGCAAGTTTTCTAGTATTTGTTAATTTTGTAAAGTTGGAAGACCAAAATTACTAAAACTAAACTGAAATGAAAAGAAATTAAAGCTAAATATAAGTATAGTGTATATATATATATATACTCATAACAAAATTATTAAACTGAAAATATAAAAGTAAAAGCTAATTTAAAATATGAATAACAACTATAATATTAAATAAATAATACTACACACAATACAATAATGCAATAAAATAATGCTGTTGATATACATCATTTTTTATATATATATTCTGATGTGTTGTGCACATAATTGTGTTTAACACAATTGAATCCATTACTATTCATAAGGCAGTATATAGTCAGGTTACTGAAACTTAATAAATTAAAGCTAAATATAAATATTTAAACAACAAAAAATAATATGACAACGCACATAACAATATTATTAAAAATGAACTAGAATTAAAATAAAAACTGAAAATATAATAGTAAACGCTCATTCAAAATATTAATAACTACTATCATATATAATACCAAATATAAATATTACTACAATAACAATGACAAATGCAATATTATAAAAATAAAAATGTACATATAAATAATACTAAACAATGAAATGCAATGTAATATAATAATTGACGTAATGAGGTTTTTTTTGCATTTATTCTAATATGTGTTGTGCATACACCTGTATTTAATATACAATTCAATCCATTACAGTTCATAAGGCAGTACAGTGAGATTACTGACGCTCACTAATTCCCATCGCCGCTCAGCTAAACTAGCGGTTCAACATCCGTTATCACGTACAGTATGAGAGCTAACATCTATACTATAATGTTGTTCATAACCATTTAGCAACTTTTATTATTGTACTATGAACACATTCTGAAATTATGACTTTATGCGTAAAGCGCCCTGACAGTTAACGTTAGTTTTTTTAGCGCTTATGATGTTCTGATATATCGCGGCTAGCTATTTGCATTTGTTAAACTTTGTTTACTGTATTTCTCATTCATATAAATGGCAGTTATCTTTACATGTTCTTGCTACTGAATGTTTATCGAAAATTTCATTGAAAACGACATTGTTATTTTCGTATTTTAAGACGTGCATGCGATTTAAAGCGAGCTAATCAGTTAGCAATCTGAGCCCGATCTACGAGGCCCGGGAGATTTTCGCTTTAAATGTCGATAAAACGGCCCGGTAGCGCAAGTAACGGGATCGATTCGTATCTATTTCTTAGATTTATTTCTGCATGATGATGGTTTTCCTCATTATTGCTTTGAAATAAGTGTTTTTAGCTGGTATTACCTGAGTGAGGGTCGCGAGGGCCGCCATCTTTTCCCTGTTGCTGCGGAAACGGCGGGTGAGGGAATGAGGGGGGGCTGAAACAGATCGGAATGTTCATCCATTCACACAGACTCTAATTATAATAATAATAATAATTATTATTATTATTATTATTATTATTATTATTAACAATAAATAACAACAACAATAATAAGAATAATAAAAATAAGAATAATACTAACAATAATAAGAATAATAACGACAACAACGATAATAATAATAAATGTTTTCTTGGGAACTAACTAAAATAAAAAACGTTTAATCTGGAGTATTAAAATTCAATTTGAAATAAAAAATAAATTAACGTTAAATAGACATATTTAAAATAATACTGAAAAAATCAACAATGAAATAAAAATAATACAATAAAATTGTAATCAAATAACAAAATCACATAACAAAATTGTTGAAACTAGAATTAAAATGAAAACTAAAAATATAAAAGTAACGGTTAATATATAATTAAATATTATACTACTGTACTAAAATAATATTGATAATGCAATATTATAATAATGTACGTAATTAATCATTTGTTTATTCTAATATGTGTTGTGCACATAACACTATTTAATATACAATATATTCCATTACAATTCATAAGGCAGTATGTAAAAGTAATAATAATAATAATAACTTACAAAGAATAAATAATGTATAAAAGCAAATTACAACTTAAACTTAATCAATAATATTGCAGGTAAATTAGAGGGTTTTAAGGCAGTCCTCAATTTTAAGTTGCTTTAAGGATTGACAAAAAATGTTTTAAATGGAACAAAATTTGGAGAAACTTTAACAAATCTATATATTTCTGTAAATAAAACTGACATATAATCAAAAAAGTATGGGTGCGTAGTAACCCGGCAAGCTTTTAACACCTGTCACTAGGCTAATAATTTACATTTTGGCCTATAGTTTAATTTTTTTTTAAAAACATTAAACTGAATGCATTTACATTTAGTCATTTAGCAGAGGTTTTTATCCAAAGCGACTTACAAATTAGGACAATGGAAGCAATCAAAATCAACAAAAGACCAATGAAGTG
This sequence comes from Sinocyclocheilus grahami, assembly GCF_001515645.1. Classification (NCBI taxonomy): domain Eukaryota; kingdom Metazoa; phylum Chordata; class Actinopteri; order Cypriniformes; family Cyprinidae; genus Sinocyclocheilus; species Sinocyclocheilus grahami. The sequence continues at coordinate 3,953,145 of NW_015505277.1, read as the reverse complement.
CTATAACAAGTCTCAGTTAGCTTAACGCAGTACACGTAGCAAGGGTTTTTTAAATAATATAATAAATAAAAAGAAAACAGATAGAATAGAAAACAATAGAGCAAGCTATAGACTGTAAAAAAAAAAATCCGTAAAATGTACGGTAAAAAAACGGCAGTTGTGGTTACCGGAATTTTACCGTAAAAAATATGGTAGCAATGTTTTAGGTTTTACGGTTTTAACTTAAATTTACAGTTAAATACCGTAATTTCATTAACTGATATAATGTTAATATACCAACCTATTGAAGTGCTAGACTGTAAAAAAAAAATCCGTAAAATGTACGGTAAAAAAACAGCAGTTGTGGTTACCGGAATTTTACCGTAAAAAATATGGTAGCAATGTTTTAGGTTTTACGGTTTTAACTTAAATTTACAGTTAAATACCGTAATTTCATTAACTGATATAATGTTAATATACCAACCTATTGAAGTGCTGAAATCTGTTTTGTACCTTTGTAATACACTGATAACCACCAAATGCAGGTGGTGATGAGAAAGTCACATGATGAACCAAAGCCCATCACAAGCAGCTTTTAAATAATAACATATATAGAAGGTGCACAGTGTCATTCACACAGACACTAAACACCATCATGATAACACACGACACTGAAATAATGCAATAAACATTCATTTAACAACACTAGGTGTAACACACAACCCTAATATACAAAACTGATAAGAAAAAACTAAGAAGAAACAGTTATTTCAACAAAAAAACATCAAATTTGAAATGTAACGCAGGGAATTCTGGGAACGTCAATTTACGGTTATTCACTGTAAATTATACAGTCTTTTTCACTTCCAAAAACGGTATACTACCGTAAAATTAATGTCCAATACATGTAATGTCCAATACAGTTTTTCACTGTATATAGTAGGGGAATTTACCGTTAACCATTTAACAGGTTTTTACTGTAGCATTTTTACAGTCTTTTACCGTTAAATTCACAGTCATTTTTTACAGTGTAGTGTTAGAGGTCTTTTTGCTTTTGTTAATTATAATAATTTAAAACAAGCAGCAAATGAATAGAGTGCAAGTCTAAAAGGGACAAGAATTCTAATTCTATTAAAGAATAGAATTAGAATAGAGAGTGCTAGAGTTAGAGGGTCAAATAAAGATGGAAGAGATGTGTTTTTAGCCGATTCTTGAAGATGGCTAAGGACTCAGCTGCTCGGACTGAGTTGGGCGGGTCATTCACCAGGAGGGAACATTTAATTTAAAAGTCTGTGAAAGTGATTTTGTGCCTCTTTGGGATGGCACAATAAAGCGACGTTCACTTGCAGAACACAAGTAATGAATTCAGGTAAAAGGGTGCAGAGCCAGTGGTGGTTTTGTAGGCAAACATCAATGCCTTGAATTTTATGCCAGCAGCTAATTAATCTTAATAATTAACATTAATTAATGTTAATGATTAAGGAGCTTAATCTTAACATTAATCTTCCCTTTCCAGCGAAACTAGAACAGTTCAAATATAAATGTAAGTATCAGCAAACTCTTCAAAATATCAGCAAGTGACTTAATTTTTTCAAGCAACAAATTTGCAATTTTGTGTGCAGAATATTTTATTTTATATTTTAATATTATCCGTTCGTGTTGATCCATGAAATCAGAATAACATTTTATTAAAGGTATTCAAAGCAGTTAGGGTCACAAATATACTATTACTATTGACATTATACTGTTTTTTTATTATAAACAACCTCAAAAAACTTAATCCACGTGTTCAATAGTAAGATCAATTCTCATATTATCGACTCTAGCCATTCAAAAACACTCCGCAAGCTTGCGGGTCCGGTTCCTCTCTTCCGATTGGTCGAGCGCCCCTCGCAACTGGATTCCTATTGGTTGAGCCGCCCTTCTGCAGCGCCCCGCCATTGGAACCTGGAAACAGCGCCACAATTTATTTTCGAGTTGTTGCGTCTGCTGAATGCGTTCGTCTTGTATTTCATTGTTTATTGACAACAACTGATATTTCTCAATTTTCTGACAAGCCAAACGAGTTTAATTATTAACTCACGGGTCGTTACACGCGGCTTGGCGCGGTTAATACCGCTTGAAAGACTGGAAGGACAGTTTTAACATGTGTGGTCCGTTTTAACGCTCACAGTGTTTAGATTAAAACACGACGAAGGCATGAGCGAAGCGTTCAAACAGCCTAAAGGTAAGATATTATATACCCTACATCAGTTATAAGTATCTCTGAACCATAAGTTATAGGTTTTTACGGGTTTTTAATAGTATTGCCACGTTAGCATGTATTAATCTTAATAATTAACATTAATTAATGTTAATGATTAAGGAGCTTAATCTTAACATTAATCTTCCCTTTCCAGCGAAACTAGAACAGTTCAAATATAAATGTAAGTATCAGCAAACTCTTCAAAATATCAGCAAGTGACTTAATTTTTTCAAGCAACAAATTTGCAATTTTGTGTGCAGAATATTTTATTTTATATTTTAATATTATCCGTTCGTGTTGATCCATGAAATCAGAATAACATTTTATTAAAGGTATTCAAAGCAGTTAGGGTCACAAATATACTATTACTATTGACATTATACTGTTTTTTTATTATAAACAACCTCAAAAAACTTAATCCACGTGTTCAATAGTAAGATCAATTCTCATATTATCGACTCTAGCCATTCAAAAACACTCCGCAAGCTTGCGGGTCCGGTTCCTCTCTTCCGATTGGTCGAGCGCCCCTCGCAACTGGATTCCTATTGGTTGAGCCGCCCTTCTGCAGCGCCCCGCCATTGGAACCTGGAAACAGCGCCACAATTTATTTTCGAGTTGTTGCGTCTGCTGAATGCGTTCGTCTTGTATTTCATTGTTTATTGACAACAACTGATATTTCTCAATTTTCTGACAAGCCAAACGAGTTTAATTATTAACTCACGGGTCGTTACACGCGGCTTGGCGCGGTTAAT
>NW_015505277.1:3948811-3950159 GCF_001515645.1 Sinocyclocheilus grahami | reverse complement strand
ATAAGTATCTCTGAACCATAAGTTATAGGTTTTTACGGGTTTTTAATAGTATTGCCACGTTAGCATGTAAGCTAAGCCACCTAACCTGCCAAACGTACAAAAATATCACAACTGAGTATCTGAGATGTTATGAAAATGCATTATTCAGTGCTATATCAGATTCATTTCAGCTTTAGTTCATTAAAAAAAAATCTTATTTCCACAGGATGAATCGCGTACAAGTGGATTTTAAAGGGTTGCCAGCCCACATCTTGGAGAAGTGTGTTAGAGCAGAAACCCTTCAAAACCTCAGGTAACTACATCAGGGTTCGCATGCATTGTTGTTTTTGTTGTTGATGCTGCTGTTCAATAAAAAAGTAATATTTTTTTCACGTTTTTAAGGTCTTCGGACAATGTCCTTACTCCACTGACATTCCCAAAATCTAAAGTCTCTCTCTGGGATCCATCTCCCAGTGGTGATGTTGTCAGTCTGCATTTCTCATATTACAGGTAAGTCTTTGTGTCATCTGTATTTTTGGATGAACCATATTTTTAATAAAAGTGAATGTCACTATCAACGGGGGGGACGCATTTTTAAAGCCCTGCAAACCAGCCGATTATAGTATTATTATTATTAATTTACTATTATAGTATTAATTAATAATTTAATTTGTTTTCATTTTAGTTATTCTGTGTGTTTGTCATTTGTCATTTTTTATATTTCTATTTAGCTTTAATACATTTTTATTTCAGTTAGTCATTTTAGTACTTATGTCACCATCAATGTCATGTGATTACTGTCTGGGGGAAAAAAACACAATCTTGATTGATTTCATGTACTAGAGGATGATGATGGTGAAATAAATTTTGCATTTAGCCTTATTGCTTCCTATAGTGATTCATATCACTGTGCTTTTATAATTAACATTAAATAAATTTTTGGAGCATTTGCTCGCAGCCATTTTGGCAGCACATTTTCAGTCTTGCAAGTTAATTATTAAAGTAATTTTAGTACTTCAACTTGTTGTGGAGGCAACATTTCTATTTTTTTATAATTGTCATCTATTTTATTTGACTTTTATTATGCCACAGTCGACCGCTTCCGCTCCTTCCGGTCGTGAGTATGTGGGGTAAAGCAGCGCTGTTTTATCATACTAGATACATTGGAAAGTTCTGTTATTATGCTACTCTGTGCGGTCGTCACCGTATGTTAAAACGCACAACATATTAAAGCGTCTTTGGTGTTTCCATGTTTTCTACAAAACAAAAAATGGAAATCGAGGGGTTATGACGTCATTGGCAGGCGACACAATGACACTATGGACACGGTCCGTGTCACTAGTTAAAATTGCTTATTTCTCTGGATTTA
>NW_015505277.1:3934481-3948796 GCF_001515645.1 Sinocyclocheilus grahami | reverse complement strand
TCAGCAAAATATATTACACTGTTCTAGTGGTTTTTGGATATTTTAATAAAAAAATCGTACATATTGTGCCTTCAAAATTTAAGTTGTTTTAGTTAATAATGAAATCTGATCTGAGGATTAAAAAAAAAAAAAAAAAAAAAAACTTTCATTTTATGGCTCAGTGTCCTCAGTAACATTTGGTGTATTTCAGGAATCCGAGACTGTTACTTGTGGAAAAAGCATTACGTTTAGCTCACCGGCATGCTAGACAGACAAACAAGCCTCGGTTTTTCTGTTTCCTGCTCGGGACGCTGGCAGTAGACTGTGGTTAGTATTGAGAAGGCTGGTATTTGGACATCCTATAATCATTGTTTGATATTAAAACGTGTTGCGTCTGCATTTTACTAACTAATATTTTCTTTTCCTAGATGAGGAATGTGTGACGATAACCCTGGATCGTTTTGATCCGGGCAGAGAGCAGACGGGATGTCCTGGGAAAGCTCCAACTGCCCTTCTCCCCGGAGACATCCTTGTGCCATGTGTATTTGAAGCCCAGCATGCTACTGGCAGCACAGTGCACTCGAGGGAGGATTTGAACATCTTGTTTAAGGTAGTTGATCTGAGAATTACTGACAGCACATGTTTAACAAAGGCGGGGGCTCTTTCCTCCTGTTTCTGTGGAAACGTATTGAGGCATAATGGTAATCAAGGTCACCCTGTAACCTGTCAGTAACGGCTGCCCTGATTGTGACACAGTGCTCCTTAGAGACAGGTGATTAAGTGTGTTGCACTGTTCCCATCTGGCGTGGTTTCCTTGGTTTCTTAATTTGCTTTGAATAGTTCTTAATTTAATTTAACCATGTTATTAAGACATTTTAATAATTTTATTCCTTTTTAAACAATTCGGGGTCATTACGTTTTTAAGTATTTTTAGTTTTTGAGTAATACTTTTATTCAGCAAGGATGCATAAAATTAGCAGGGCTCATACAAGGTGCATGAAGTACTTGAATTTGACATTTGAAGGCCTGGAAAACCCTTGAAATAGCAATATTCCTGACTTGAAAACTTGAAAAGTGCTTGAATTATTGAAAAACAATGCATATATGAAATAAGTGTTCAACTTTTGTCAATAAGCACACATCTTCACACAAAATTAATGCTGCACCCTGTCTTATGTAGACCTTGTGGAGCCCCGTCCCTTTTCAGCACTGCGCTTATTGTCTTTTGCCTTTTGGTTTGTATTTCCACAGTATATGATAACTTTTGTGAACTCAATAAGTAAATCCACTTCACCAGCTATCACTCTTCGACACACTGCCATAAGCCCTATTCGGACGTGTTTCTCATTGGAGGTCGACCGATTGATCGGCTGGCCGATTTTTGGCATTTTTTTAATTAATCGGCATTGGCCAATTGTGCTGCAAATTAGGCCGATTTATAGGCAGGCACATCTGCGGGCAGCTAAGCGTTGTTGCGGAACAACTCACATTCTGCAGCCGCTTCTTGAACGCTCACAGCTTCAGTTAATGGTGGCAGGGCAAAAAAGACAGTTTCGAAAGCGAAATTACGTTTTACCCTACTAGAATTGATGCCGGAAAGTTATCATATTCATAAGTGCAACAAGTCATTTGCATGTGAAAGTAGAAACGCATGCAATTCAGACTAAACTTCTGGGCTGATTATAACGTGCACGTTAACTTTCCTCATGAAATGTGTGTGTAGGTCCGACAATAACCTCCACGATGTCATCGCTTGTGGCCAGTGCACTCTTAAGCAGTTATGAGCAGCAGACTGTGTAATATGTGTGAACTCATTTTTAATTATTTTTTATCACTTGGCCATTTGACTTATAGCAGTGTCCATTGTTTCCCATACATTCAGTCATTTGTGGTGACTCGTCACCACCACAAATAGATTTCCCAAAAGGCTTATATGTTGTTGAATAAACTGAGCACTGCACGTTTCAAAATTAAAATGCAGCGCGGGTGTTTTTATATGAATTTATCTTTGAAAAGAACCGACCGTCTTCAGTAAAGCTTCAATGTCATTTTCATTTCGTCTTTCCTGTAATGTCTGATAAAGTAGCGTTTGTGAGCACAGTGCTGATTTGATTAGTCGTTACCGAGGAAACCGCTATATCTCCGCTCCAGCAGCGCCTCCTGCTGGCATTTGCAAGTTTGTGGGAAACACTGGTGTCTGTCAGCAAACATAGACAAAAAGCATGCTTCAGAGCTGTTTTGAGAAGGTGCTTAAGTTTTGAGTCATGTATTATTACTCTGAATTAGGCTGCTACTACTATTACTATCTTGTACCCTGCAATAATCATTTACTCAAACTCACTTTTATGAAAAAAAAAAAAAAAAAACCAATCGCCCAAAATATCGGCCATCAGCAGCCCTGATTTCTAAATATTGGCATCGGCCAGTGAAAAACCCATGTTGGTCGACCTCTATTTCTCATGTGGACGTCTGTAAAAATTTGCATGGCATTTCGCTGATAAAACTCTTTCTGGTGGCGATTTATTCATGGTGGAGGAGCGAGTTTAGTGGGAATGCGCACGCTGCTCACACGGTCAGTCGCATGATTGTGTGCTGCTAATAAAATTGAACATGCTTGGAATAATGAGAATAAATTAATAGTTAATATACAATATCCTATTTATTATTTAATTATTAAATCTGTTTAAAAATAGGAAGATAGATGCGCTATAGTTGAAATGGTTTTCTGTCTTGCATTTAATCTCAAAATGATGTGTCATATATGTGACCCTGAACCACAAAACCAGTCTTAAGTCGCTGGGGTATAGTTGTAGCAATAGCCAAAAATACATTGTATGGGTCAAAATTATAGATTTTTCTTTTATGCCAAAAATCATTAGGATATTAATTAAAGATCATGTTTCATGAATATATTTTGTAAATTTCCTACTGTAAATATATTAAAACTTAATTTTTGATTAGTAATATGCATTGCTAAGAACTTCATTTAGACAACTTTAAAGGCGATTTTCTCAGTATACATTTTTTTTTTTTCACCGTCAGATTCCAGATTTTCAAATAGTTGTATCTTGGCCAAATATTGTCCTATCCTAACAAACCATACATCAATGAAAATGGAAAAATTGCTAATCTTCAACATGTTTTACACATAGACTGTAAAAAAAACATGGACGTAGTGTCCGTGACGTCACTCGTAGGGTTCAGAAGAGCATTTTTGAAGCCTAAAGTGGGCGGAGCCGACCGCCGCCATCTTGGCCGCGCGTCACTCCCGGATAATCGAAAATGAGCAAAAAGGCGGGACGTGGGTGAAGATCGATTTGACTTTGTTTTAGATCGCTCAAATTAAGTTACGGTGCTCTGCATTTGTTTAGACGTTCGTCAATATTACTGTGCCAGCCTGGAGTTGTACGGTATTCTGCCTTTGTTTTAATGTCCATTAAAGTCTGCGCTTTTAAATTACGGTGTAACTTGTGTACTTTCATACATCTGTCGGCACTTCTTTAGACAAACAAATTAGATAGATCGCGATCAAACTGCTCCATATAACAAAGCACTGTAAACAAGCAACGGCTAGATAACTTGGAAACAATTAATCGTAAATAATCTTTAAAGTTTTTTTTTTTTCTTTTTATAATGCAGATGCCAGCTCTCAGTCTAGGGCTGCCCACTTCTGCACGTGTGAGGAGTCGAATACCATGACAGCGTATCACATAAAATCAGTTACTGTACGCAATTAAATCCGTTTCATACCTTTTCTTGTAACTCGATAAAAAACATTGCAATGAACGTCATCGGAGATGTTTAATTCACAATCATTCTGAGCATTATTCCTGCTGGCGTTCACATCAATCCACAAGTCGTTCTTAGGTTAAGCTATTTTCATTCAGTTCGATGTAAAAACAATAGGCTAAGTATGTCTTGCATCCTTTAATGTTAGCGAACATTGCAAATAAATTGGCTGCAAAACAGTATCCTCTCATTTTCGTCTGGTTGTTACGGTCAGAATTTTTTTTGTAATTACATTACTATACGTTATAGCCTAGCCAATGATCACTAGATTTTATATAGATGTTACTATAATGATTCTGTAAATGGTGATCAGCACCCAAATATTGTATATAATGTGGAAGCTACTGCCTTTTGCCTTGGCGTGACATCTCACTTTTTGCAGACAGTGCAAAGGCAGCGTACCTACAATAACTTCAAAATAGCGGTAAAAATCAAGTTTGAGATAATTTTCCTTAAAACATCTAATTTCCAGTGTCCTACCCATAATTAATTTTTTCTGGACAAATAAAAATCTTTAAAGCCATTTTTATAAGTTTCACAGTCTAGCGAGTTTCACACTCTGGAGCAGAGCTGCAATCCACCTGTCACTCAAGTGGCCACGCCCTTAATTATGCAGAACTTTAAAGGGGTCATATGATGTTGCTAAAAAGAACATTATTTTGTGTATTTGGTCTAATGAAATGTGTTTATGCGGTTTAAGGTTCAAAAAACACATTATTTTCCACATACTGTACATTATTGTTTCTCCTCTATGCCCTGCCTTTTTGAAACGCGTTGATTTTTACAAAGCTCATCGGTCTGAAAAAGCGAGGTGTGCTGTGATTGGCCAGCTATCCAGTATGTTGTGATTGACCGAATACCTCAAGCATGTGACGGAAATGTTACACCCCTTACCAAATTGTGATAATGCCCTGTCAGGCCGGAGCGATGAATGACATGAAAACAGGCATGACGAAGTAGATATCGTCCTCTTTTGGAAGACCAAACAAAGTAGTTTCACTTCCACAATGAAGCACACAGCGCTTTCACGACATGGCGGCAGCAACAATACTACAGCGAGAATAAAAGTTACGCCGCCTTTCTTTGCGTGAACATTTGGGCGGCGTTATGCAAATCTTCCCACATAGCGACGTAGATATGTGGGGGCGTGTTTAGATAGGCGTGGCTGACTCTTAACTTTTATAAAGAATATCTCTTTGGATTTGAGACTTTAGTCTTTGCAACTTTACAGATCTTCTTTATGCACCAAGAGCTTGTAACACTCCAAAGAGAAAGGAAAAATTTAAATCGCATCATATGACCCCTTTAAGGCTTAATATAATTTAAACGGATGAGTTATAAAAAAGTTCACCCCCCTCACAGTTGTCATGAAGGGCAAAATTACTTGTATAGACCAAAAGCACTTTTTGTACCAGGCTGTAAACATATTTTTTCTGCTGTGAAATTGGGCATTTTAACATGGGGAGTCTATGGGACTGACTCCTTTTTGGAGCCAGCCTCTACAGGAGTCAGTCGATGAATTGCAGTTTTAGTCACTTCCGTATTGGCTTCAAGCAAGAGACCGGGAGGTTGCCGCTTGGTTTTACACTAAGCAATACTTTTCGATTGAACTATTTTTAGAGAAAAGAATCAATCTGAATGAGGAAAGTGATAACTTTATAATATTCTTTCGATGGTTATGGGGATTTCCCGTGACCAGGACAGCGCTTTGATCTCTTTGAAGTGATTCAGATTCAGCTTCAGCTATTGTTAAAGTGACATTTCTGATTGAAGTCCTTGAAAACCAAAAAAGCTTGAAAATTCCTTGAAAGTCCTGGAATTTTAATTTGACAGTATCTGTACAAACCCTGAATTAGTCAAATAGTACTAAAAAATCAGTTTCAAGTAAATGCTGATATTTTGAACTTTCTGTTCAAAGAATCCTGAAAAAAATGTATCATGGTTTCCATGATGATATTAAGCAGCACAATCGTTTTCAGTTATTATGATAATAAGAAATGTTTTTTGAACAGCAACTCAGCATAGTAACATGATCTCTGAAGGATCATGTGACACTGAAGACTGGAGTAATGACTGCTGAAAATTCAGCTGTGCCATCACAGGAATATATTACATTTTTAAATATTCAAATTGATTTTTTTTTTCTTCTAAATTGTAAAAATATTTTACGTTACTGTATTTATGATCAAATAAATGCATCCATGGTGAACATAAGAAACTTCTTCAGAAACCCACCCCAAACATTGTATATTTTAAATTATAAATATTAAAATTAATTAAAATTATATATTTATTATGTGAATATTAATATTACATTCATTTTGTTTTATTTTTAACTTGAATTAAAACAGACCGAATTAAAACAAATGTTTATTTCATTACAGCATTTTTGTTGACATCTCATTTAAAATGTATGTACGTTGAGATTATATGGTCAACCACTAATGCTTATTTCTGTGTCTCTTTCCAGATGCTTCAACATTGCTGCTGCAGTAAAGAGATTCTGGAGTTGTCCAAACTCCTCACCTTGCGAGCTCGTCTCAGCTGCTCTGAGAACATGGACAGACTCACCTTTGACCTGTCCTGGGCGGCTGTCACTTTGGCCTGCATGCTCGATGCCGTCCCTGTCCGGGCAGTGCCCGTCATCCCAACCGCACTGGCCAGGAACCTCAGCAGTCCTGCAGGTGTGACCCAAAACAGCAGGAAACGTGGGTAAGGAAGCACTTCTATTTCCTTATATGGCCATGCTTTATTCTTGAAAGCTTATTGTGTTTTAAAATGTGACTCATTCTGTGTCAGGTTTCTTACCATGGATCAGACCAGGAAACTTCTCCTCATACTTGAATCTGATCCCAAGGCTTACACTTTCCCGCTAGTAGGAATGTAAGTACTTTTATTGTTTAGAAATGGTGTCTTTCTTACTGCTTTATTCGAGCTGTAGGCAGGTATTATAATTCAGCCCCATTAGTTACATACTTGGAGTCCTGCAAGATGTTCAGAGTAGGTGTGTAACAGTTGGTCTCCTATGGCAGATGGTTGAGTGGTGTTACACACATCTATAATCCCATTGTGTGGGCGTGGTGTCTGAGGTACCTGCACAGCTCCGCCCTCCAAGACAAGTGAGTGTCCCATCCATCTGCTCTTTTGCTCTTGTGGTCCAATAAGTTAGTTAGCTTCAAAGGGCTTAAAGACAAAATGAAATTAAAATGTCTGTATTTTTGTATGTTATTCTGATTAAAAATGTTTTCGTAATCTTTCATGAAATTATAATAATTTTCTCAACATCTGATATGAATTTTCAGATTTTGTAACCATGAAATATTAAATAGATAATTTTAAACAATTATAAAATATCTTATTTAAAATTACATAAAATATTAACCAACGATATTGGATCCCACTTTTCATGATGTAATCAAATGCTGATCCTATTATAGAAAAATAAATGTACTAAATGCATCTTCATTATTTATTAAATGGAATATATTTAATTCTTTTTATAGATTTAATAATTTGTTTAGGAAAGCATAGTTTTAATATTATTGCTTGTATTATTTCAGCAATCCTTGCCCTCAATGAGAAGATCAAGAGAAGGCTCATCAGCATCATCTGCATCATCGTCTTCATCCTCTTCCTCAAAGAATGCTGCTTCGCCCAATGGCTCTTTTCATCAACAAAGGCAGCGTTCTTCCCAAGGTTTCCTGACCAAACCCCAGCCAATTTATTCCGGACCCCCAACATCAGCTCACAGCAGTGTCAGAAAGAGTTCAGCAATGCCTAGCCAGACCCCCATTCATCATTCGTCTCAACACAGGCTCTTCCATAGCACCCCAGCTGCCAACCCTTGCAGCTGCTGCACCAACCAACCCAGCCACGTCCCCTTGTATCAAAACAACACCTGGCAAGGGACACCATGTGTCCCCATAGTCAACACCAACAAAGGTTTTGTTGAGCAAGTCCTGTCCTGTCAAACCCAGTGCTGCCAAGTCCAGTCTAGCCAGGTAGCATGCTTAGACACCCCCATAGGTCTCCTTCCTGCTGATGCTTACAAGATGCTTATGGATCAAGAGCGTCAGTTGAAGCTGCTTCAACTCCAGGTTTGTATTAGTAAGGCAAACATTTTATCGTTGACCTGTTATCACATGTTGTTAACGGACTTTCCTTAACAGATTCAGAAACTACTTGAGTCTCAGAGCAAAACACCTCCGGTATCATCTGCAGAACATGACACTCAGCAGGAAAGAGACAATCAGACACCCACATCTCCACCGAAACGAACGAGTGTCAGTGTTGCTGTAGGAACAGGTACTTTGATGGAAGCGTTCATGTTCTTGAATTTGTTACGAGTTCCTTTCAATGTCGTGACATTTTCGTTGTTTGTTTTTTAGGGGCTAGCTTGTTTTGGAACACCTCTCAGGAGGCCTCCACACATGAAGCCCCAAATCTGGATTGGCAAACTGAGATAGACCCAAAGTCTGGAGGTCAAAATGACAGTAAAGTCACTTCCAGACTCGGATCCGAAAATGCATGTCATTACACCGAAGAGCGCAGTCCAGGATCTCCTCTACATCCAACATCTCCAAAACCCAAGTAATGAACCCTTTGTTGACCCCTAATGAACCCTAAACCATTTTTAGCGATTGTCAACCTTCATAATCTGATTTGTCGAAGAGTGTTACACTTGTATTTTTTCCAGGCAATGTTTGATATTTTATTTGTCTTTGGCAGCATGTCATCTGGTTTCGGAGCCCATTCGTTTCAGAGTCCAGTGTTGGGGGAGAGTGCTAGCATGTATTATAACTCTCAGTCACAGAGTAACGATCTGTCTGAAAACCGAGAAATTGACAACCCAAGATTTTACCATGAACTACTGGTATGGCCCAATTTTTATGCTTTAGTTATAATTTTCACATATTTAATTAGAAATTGATGCATTGTGAATGTTCAAACCAACTTTGATTCAATACCTGCTGCAGGGTCGGGTGCAAAGTCGTCTACAAGACTCCGCAATTGTAGAAGAAAAGGTAGAGCAAGACAAACAGAGTGTCCCAAAAAGACAAAGTATGTCCCCTGTAGGCCTTCAATCTAAGAAATCACCGACATCTTCCATACCCCAAACTCAAAAAACGAAGCACAGATCCAGTCTTCCATATCAGGACCGTGTCTTAAGTGCAACATTAAGACAGCTCCAACAGTTCGGGGTGAACATAAACATAGACTCTGCCCAGGAAAAGACGATACGTGCAACTGTGGAAAGTGCCAGGTAAAGACATAGTCAATGACGGATCATTTTATCAAAACTATTATTAAAAGTCTTGTTTCTAACATCCTTTTTCTCTTCAGTACCCTTGCCTGCATTAACCCAGAGGCGGTGATTCCAAGACTAGCTCTTTCTGAACCAGTGGGGACCAGCATTTGGGGACCAAGCGGCAGTGTAGACCTTAGCCTTGAGGCCAATGCCATTGCACTTAAGTACTTAAGCGACTCGCAACTGTCAAGACTCTCATTGGGCAGTCAATCCTCAGGCCCATGTCTAGACCCTAGCGCGATGCTCTTGAGAAGACCCGTTGCAGAAAAGAGCAGCGTTGGACTCGGTATACTGTCCCCCAGCAATATGTCTCTAGCTACCTGTAAGTACATGAAGAAATACGGACTGATTGAAGGAGAAAACAGCAGTGAAGAAGAGGACACCGTCCTGGTAGACTCAGCTCTCGGGTGTTCTGTACAGCATGAAACATCCAAGTATGTGAGCATTAAGCAAGACCGTGAAGACCAGAGTGCTGCGGTTCTAAAAAACATTACAAACAAGCCAGTCGCCAATCTCCACATGTCTCCCATTGACTCTCAAGAGCAGCTAATCCTAGACTTGCGGCCCAAAATGCAGCTGCTTATGTGTGGCGGGACAAACCCAAAGAAGAAGAATGATGCAAAGAAAGGTCTGACTCAACGTAGGTCCTCGCTAACTGAAAACCAGAGGACGCAGGAAGTCACGGAGCCTGAAGGGTCAGTGGGAAATTTTCTGGATCTGAGTAGGTTACGCCAGCTCCCCAAGCTCTTCTAAAATGCATCATGGGGGTTTTCCAAACAGATCCCTTTAACACACCAACAACTCAAGAAATGTCAGTTTGTTTTAAACCCATCCTCGAAGATTTATCTTCCATTGTTCGTTTACATAGTATAACACGATTTTATTTTTAAAAGTGTACAGACTCTTTTCTTCGAAAGCTTTTAAGTGTTTTGTTGTCTAACTTTTCATCTTGTCACCTTAACGTTATTTCCTGTCATATGCAGGCTTAAAAGTTTTTACATGTTTACCTGATGACTCCTTATGTGTCATGTACTGTATGAGTAAAGTGCCTTGTATGAAGTGACTCACTTAAGGCAGTATTGTTTACTAATTTTAACTTTCCAAATTTTGTCTCGTTTGTGCCATTACTTGACTGTTGATCTCAAATTGACATGAACCGTTTCCGAGGGAAAGTTACTGTTGAGTTTTTATCCTTTTGTGTTTTGTATGTTCTTTTTAGATGACTTTAGGTACATGTATGTGTCCATAATTAAATTGTGTATTCTTTTATATAACTTTATTTTGTGAGTTTTATCACTGACCATCACATCCTTGTGTTTCTCATAAGGATATCTAAACATCTCAAACTCATGTAATCTAATTAGAAGGTAAATGTTTGACTTGCTAAACACACCTGGTGACAAAACTACATAAGTTCACATAATAGTATCTAAGGGCCAGAATTGAGGTAAGTTCTTTTGACTTGGGCTAGACCAGGGTTCCTCAAATCTTGCCCTGGAGGGCCAATGCGCTGCAGAGTTTAGCTCCAACCCTGATCAAACTCACCTACCTGAGATTTTCTAATGATCCTGAAGACATTGATTAGCATGCTCAGGTGTGTTTGATTAGGGTTAGAGCTAAACTCTACAGGAAAGTGGATCTCGTGGGCCAGATTTGAGGATCCCTGGGCTAGAGAGTAACCACCCAGAACACCCTAGCAACAGCATACCAATGAATTAAACATCACTTGGAGTGCCTTAGCAACCGCATTGGAACAAACATGTTGGATTCACGACTTTAACATAAACGAGAGCCATTTTCCTCAAAACTTTTGTGGATGTGAATGTAGACAAAAGCTCAAGACAACACCTCACTTTAGTTTCTCACTCTGCCACCAAATATAAAGAGGCTGATGGGCTGAGATTTAAAACCGACTAAGCTGCTTTTTTGTGTTTAAACTGCATTTTGGACATCACCAATGCTGTCTAGGTAAGGTTGGAGACTTGACTCCATGTAGGATACGGGCTTGATGTGTGTATGATCTCCGGTTGCGCAATCCTGGACTTGTCTCGCTTGAGCTGAGACTCGGGCAGTCAGTCCAAAGAAACTTTCATTACAGCAGCAGGCGAAATTCGCCCTTCTTCTGTGAAGATTGAGCTGAACCAAATATTGTGAGTACATGTTGTACTGCTTATATTATGCAGGTTTACTGTCCTTTTAGATTTAGTTTTTCTTATTTACACACCGTATATAAAGGCTAAAACAATGTGTAAAAAATGTCTGTAGCTTAGGAATACAGCAGAATATTTTGAATCACCTTTAAAACGCTTAAATTGTCATGTCTGCAGTAAGTATCGTTAAAATATGTGTAGTTCGATTGAAACGCCTAAAACTATTACAAATGAGCGTTGTAAGCGTTACCTAAGAAGATGCATCAACCGGCGTAGCATAAATGCTAACGCTCACGAGCACATTATTCAATAAGAATACATTTTATTATTGGTTAGTTAAGTTTCTATGTTTTTAAAGTGTTTCACTTCGCTAAATATTATTACAAACCGCAAGGGATTCGCTGTAGAACGGGTTTAATTTAAGAAATGACGTTTAGCCGAGCGCTAGAAGCTTTGTTTTGTTAGCACGCCGGCTAGCTGTTTAATATTCAAATTTCAAATCGGTTTAAACGGTCCAAATGCGCATTGATATTAGCTCACATTTTATACGACTTCATGAAGAAAACGTCTTATGGTGCTAGGTAAGGATAAGTCGTGTTTATTTTGTTTTTATTTGTTTTAATCAAGAAATGGCTATTCGTGAACCTGCTGACTAGCGTAACAGTCTGACAATCTGAGCTTTTAAACCAGTAATGTTTCTTCCTCATCGTGTGGCATTTGACTAGATAAACGAGTAGGTATGAAATAATATATACATAGTTGCAGTTTAAAGCGTGGGTTTTATTATTATTTCAGCCATATCCAGCTCTAGTCAACGGGCTTTGTCTCTGTCTTTCTTTCTTTCTTTCCTGTCCTGAAGGGCTTGTCGGTGTTATGCAAACGGTTTACACAGAAATAGGATTTTCTCAAGAAATCTTTGATTAAGAGTTTCTTGGGGATTCATTTGATGATAATGCATTTGATTTGCTTCATTTAGCTGTTAAATCGGATCGGAATGTGATGATGCACACGTGCTTATTGTCTTTTTCTTGGCACAGATTAATTAGGATGTGGTTTATATATTGTTCGATCGCGTTGAGTTTTGTAATTAAACGCTTGATAATTAAGTGATGCATAAAATCTGTGTTAACCTGCTTTAGGGGGTTTCCAATAGGCAAAGGGCAAGAGATAAGTCTCGGCATGCTTTGAACAGAGGTAATTTTTTCCATGACTGCTCTGGCATCTAAAAAAAATATTCCTCTTTTTGAATTACAAAAGTGAATAGTTCTGAGAAATCCTGGTACCGATGAAACCATTTATGACATAGAAAGAAAACGTGGGTGTGCCCATATAAAACGGTGCTTTTGTTAGCTGCCACAAGAGGAAGTACCTTAGTTGCATGGGTGGCTGCTGAAGATAATTTTTTTTTTTTAATGGTTGAAGTTCTCACACTTGCACATGACTTGTGCAGAAATCCTTGCAAAAACTAAACTTGCATTCCTGATGGAGTGAATAAGTGAAGATCTAAATAGTTTTCAGTTTTGATTTTGTGACGCATTCAGAAAGGAAACAGGTGTTCGATTTCGCAACTAGTATCCTATGATTTTGTTTTCAGCTTCCTTTTGTCAGCGAAGCATGATGGAAACTGCTCTTTGTTATGGCTCATGTTTCTGTTCCCTATAGGTCAGAATTCCTGCCTTCCTGCTCCTGAAAACATGTTGATTTTGTTTGTCAGATGAGTCAGAGCTCAGAACTCGTAACCTTATTTGAGTTTAAACGCTTCCTTGTTATGCTTCCCGCTGGAGCGGTCGAAGGAATTGCACTTTATTCGTGATTAATCATTTGAAATCCCCTGGGTTGTGTGTTGTGGAGGTGTTGCTTTGGTTATATAATGGCTATTTCGGGCAGCTTTAAGGTACGGTACGCAGACTGTGCTGTAATAAATGATGAGTCAGGTTATTGCTGCTGTTCTGGACTTCCCGGCCAGGAGGACTGAATGTTTCATAGAGCTCATGTTGTCTGGCTGAGGGCAAAAGGTTTAAATGTGATGTTGGCCAAAGGATCCTGCTTGAAGTTCTCAAATTTATTTTTCAAGTATTTTTATAAGCATGTTTTCACGATTTTAATATCAAAGTTTCCTGGGATTTGATCAAATAAATTTTCATTACAGACACTGTTACAGTTATTGGGTCTTATTTATGTTATGTTTTAAATTAGTGGAACAAATTTTTGTAAACGGTTCATAAAACCATTTAAAATGTATGTGTTATAAATAAATTGAATTTTTAGTATGTCATTTTTTTCATCACATCAATTAATATAAAAAGATTGAATTTAGTTAAATTTTTAGTTTGGTCTTTTTAGATTATTTTGTTTGTACTCTAATCTCTTTCATTGTTTAGTTTTTTTCTTTCTTTTTTTATTTATATATTTTGGATTTTTGTGCTGCTAATGTGATGATGAGAGTTTAAATAGCAGCATTTTCATGTTTAATTATCAAATTTGAAACCTTTTTGGTTATTCTTTATAAAACAACTTATTTTATTTGAGGAAGTTTAAGTAATATCATTATAAACATCGTTATTATTATAATTAAAACGTTATTTTAGTTTTTAAAAAGGTGTTTGTTAACAATAACAACATTGTTCTGTTTCATAAATGAGGCTCAATTTAGCTACAGTGTTAGAAATTTAAATTTTAATGTTTTATTTCAATGAAGTAATAGGCCAAGACACAATTAATAAGCATTAAAGGGATAGTTCACCCAAAAATGAAAATTTGATGTTTATCTGCTTATCCCCAGGGCATCCAAGATGTAGGTGACTTTGTTTCTTCAGTAGAACACAAACGAAGATTTTTAACACAAACCGTTGCAGTCTGTCAGTCATATAATGGAGGTGAATGGGAATCACAGCTTTGAATCTTTTGAGTCAAAAAAACATACACAAACAAAACCAAATTAAACCCTGCAGCTTGTGACGATACATTGATGTGTAAAGACACGAAACGATTGGTCTGTGCAAGAAACTGAATTACCGCCACCTATCTCTCAAATGGACCATTGACACTCCTAATTGAGATTGTAGATAGTGTCAATGGTCCATTTGAGA
>NW_015505277.1:3926045-3933803 GCF_001515645.1 Sinocyclocheilus grahami | reverse complement strand
ACAGTATTTATATCGTTTTTTACCTCTGATTTTCACCGCAATGTCTGAACTGTCCTGAGCACGTTCGCGTCTTCTTCTTCAGCCGGTGCGTGACGCGTCTTCTTTTTGCTTTACGGTGGATCTCAGACTTATAAGTGAATTACCGCCACCTATCTCTCAAATGGACCATTGACACTCCTAATTGAGATTGTAGATAGTGTCAATGGTCCATTTGAGAGACAGGTGGCGGTAATGCACTTATAAGTCTGTGATCCGCCGTAAAGCAAGAAGACGCAAACGCGCTCAGGACAGTTCGGACATTGCAGTCAATCAGAGGAAAAAAACAATATAAATACTGTTCAGTTTCTTGCACAGACCGATCGTTTCGTGTCTTTACACATCAATGTATTGTCACGAGCCGCAGGGTTTAATTTGGTTTTGTTTGTGTATGTTGTTTTGACTCTCAAAGATGTGATTCCCATTCACCTCCCTTATATGACTGACAGACTGCAACGGTTTGAGTTAAAAATCTCAGTTTGTGTTCTACTGAAGAAACAAAGTCACCTACATCTTGGATGCCCTGGGGGTAAGCAGATAAACATCAAATTTTCATTTTTGGGTGAACTATCCCTTTAAGTAATTTATGGCTGAACAAGATAATTTGGCATGTTGGGATTTACTGATGTGAGTGATCATTTGTGTTTTGTTTTTTTGTCTTTCAGGTTATGTTTTTCACACTATGTGCTGAACGCCCACAATGTCAGGAAATATTTAAGAACCGTGATCTTTGGAAAAGCTTTATCGGTTCCAGTGGAACCTTTAGGACTTACTGTTGTATCGGTTTACGCAAAACGCACATAGACACAAATGCAGCAATAAGAGAAGATCTTGGGGACCGGTGCATCACAGACCGCGCTTCGCTACAATGCCCGTGCAAGCCCCGCAATGGACCGAGTTTCTGTTGTGTCCCATTTGCACGCAAACCTTCGAGGAGAGCCACCGCAAGCCCATCAGCCTGGGCTGTGGCCACACCGTGTGCAAAATGTGCCTGAACAAACTGCACCGCAAGGCCTGCCCGTTTGACCAGACCACCATCAGCACGGACATCGAGCAGCTGCCCGTCAACACAGCGCTCTTGCAGCTTGTCAGTGGACAGGTGAGTCTAAATGCGTGGTCACATTGGCAAGATTTTGCGGCAAAAAAGGTCTGTTGTCAGCTCACAAAGTAGTCACTTACCAAGCAGGGGTTTATCAATCCAGTGAATTCGTAAGACCAACTTGAACATGAGTGAAATCTGCACAGAAAATGTTTTGCTCTCACACACAATTCCTTAGGGGTGCTCCGGTTGCTATCGGCCGATAATCATTTTGGGAAGTTTGATTGGCGGTCTCTATAAAGGCCGATCTCATAAACCGATCTCAAACTGACGACGCGCTTGCCGTGAGAGGTTTGGCATGACATGCAGCGGCATCATCTCAATCTCTGTCCGGCATGGGTAAAATAATTAATAATGCTGAAGGTTAGGTACAATTCATATTTCTTTATTAAATAACTTGCAAAGTAATTTGAAAACTTTCTGAGAGACGTCATTTCACAAACAGCGTGAATCACTGCGCTCTCTCGCAAAATGCGCAAATGGCTTCAAATCACCACATCGCGTCTGCACTATAAGCGCTGAATGAAACAAAAACCGTGTCCGTCTTCATTTCAGGCTGCAAAGCAACAAAATGTGATTATTTTAAAGGGGGGGTGATTCTTTTCTATACCCACTGTATATAAGGCACAGTTCACAAAGAAGTCACTTTCAAACTAGGCAGGTTTCTATTAGTCAGTGTGGCGAATTTGCATGATCAACTGTGAAAAAAATCTGCATTCAGTCTTAACATGAAACTCCCAATTGCGTGTGTTCCTATTGAAACTACTGGATTTCACCTATTTTCGTTAACAAAACATTATTTGAATGTTATTTTAGAAACCGTAAACATGAGCGCATATGATGGTCCAGTGCACACCGGTTCAATCTGTACCGAACACATTTATTTTTGACTTCTCTTATATGGATGAAGTTGTGGCCCCTACCCTAGCCTCAATCCAAGTATGGATAAGGAAGTAAAACTACTGTGGTTCCTTGAAACTCAAACAAAATGCACTTTTTTTTTTTTCCTTTTCAAATGACCTTGCTAACAATCGGAACGTGGGGCAAACTGCTAAAAAGACCAGACCGCAGTGATCGTGCAGACAACACAGCAGTTGTACTTTAGGTGGAGCGTGTTTATTACAGTGTTTATTGCATCCACTTGTTTCTGAATCAAGAGGATGAACAGAACATGTCACGTACAGCATGGAGAGGTGGAGCTCAGGGTGTCAAGTTTCTGAAGATCAGCTTGCAATCGCTCCGGTCTGGTTGGATTTCAGGCCTGATGTGACACAGAAGCGTGTGACTGTATGACATGAGGCTGTAAAACACTCTGCTTCGTCATTTCACAAACAGCGTGAATCACTGCGCTCTCTCGCAAAATGCGCAAATGGCTTCAAATCACCACATCGCGTCTGCACTATAAGCGCTGAATGAAACAAAAACCGTGTCCGTCTTCATTTCAGGCTGCAAAGCAACAAAATGTGATTATTTTAAAGGGGGGGTGATTCTTTTCTATACCCACTGTATATAAGGCACAGTTCACAAAGAAGTCACTTTCAAACTAGGCAGGTTTCTATTAGTCAGTGTGGCGAATTTGCATGATCAACTGTGAAAAAAATCTGCATTCAGTCTTAACATGAAACTCCCAATTGCGTGTGTTCCTATTGAAACTACTGGATTTCACCTATTTTCGTTAACAAAACATTATTTGAATGTTATTTTAGAAACCGTAAACATGAGCGCATATGATGGTCCAGTGCACACCGGTTCAATCTGTACCGAACACATTTATTTTTGACTTCTCTTATATGGATGAAGTTGTGGCCCCTACCCTAGCCTCAATCCAAGTATGGATAAGGAAGTAAAACTACTGTGGTTCCTTGAAACTCAAACAAAATGCACTTTTTTTTTTTCCTTTTCAAATGACCTTGCTAACAATCGGAACGTGGGGCAAACTGCTAAAAAGACCAGACCGCAGTGATCGTGCAGACAACACAGCAGTTGTACTTTAGGTGGAGCGTGTTTATTACAGTGTTTATTGCATCCACTTGTTTCTGAATCAAGAGGATGAACAGAACATGTCACGTACAGCATGGAGAGGTGGAGCTCAGGGTGTCAAGTTTCTGAAGATCAGCTTGCAATCGCTCCGGTCTGGTTGGATTTCAGGCCTGATGTGACACAGAAGCGTGTGACTGTATGACATGAGGCTGTAAAACACTCTGCTTCCTCACTCACAGCCAGTGGAGAACCAGGAAGTTGAATCAACATCAGCCAGTCATTGCCAGCGTTGTCTGTAAAAATACTTCTTCATTCTGCACATGCGGTGATAGGTATGACTGTCGCAACTATTACATAATCGTCTAGTAACGATTAATTCAGATGACCACAGTCATAGTGCGCTCCATTTAAATAAGGTAATTAATTACCTTAATTAATTAACTATTACATAATCGTCTAGTAACGATTAATTCAGATGACCACAGTCATAGTGCGCTCCATTGGGCGCTCCATTTAAATAAGGTAATTAAGCAAATACAAAAAGGCCACGGTTTCACATTTGCAAAACTGCAGATGGCGTGGGTCCATGCAGGTTTTCACACAAAGCAAATGAGGTAAAGATAACCATGTTAAACATGCAAGATGAACTGCCTGTTTAAAAACTGTTATCTATATTCAGAAAATCAAATGTCTTTATTCATACATGAGTGACCACCTTTAAAATGAAACCAAAAACAGAAATTAGTGCAGAAATGTATTCCTATTGGAAAATATTTCTTACTATGTATTATTCAGTTGGGATGGATTCCCAAAAATTGTGTGAATGTAAAGCAGACTTGGCAATCACAAAGTGGACCAAAAGGAGAAATATTTTAAATTTCTTCATATTTTAATATTTAGAAATTCATGTTGTTCTGCCCAGTGCAACATTTGTGTTCATTTTCAAATGTCTTTACTGTCACTTTTGATCAATGTAATTCTTGCTGAATAAAAGTAGTAAGAGTAGTGTATCTGATTCTGATGTAATAATAATATATAATTGAAAATCATTCTACCATTTTAAAGTGTCAGTCCTAAAGCTTCAGTCTATTCTCAGAAATGCAGTTATTTATGTAACCGTGAATCAGCCAAACCTCACAGTCACGACAGCCCAAATGATGGGACCTTTTGTGGCCAAAACGATCGTTCCTCTCTCTGTTTTTAAATCACGTGTTTTTATGAGAGTTGTTGCCTGGTCTGTGGGTGTGAACATGTTCTACATGTAGAGGAATGCTGACAGCCCCATCAGATGACCTATTATGTGAAGAATGCCATCAAAGCCCTGTAGACGAGAACTATCTTTGGTGTGGTGACAGACAAATGTTATGCTTTGTCCTTCAGGTACCCAAACCTCCCCCCGTCACTTTACTGACAGCTGCAGAGGACGTTAAGCACTATGAGGAGTCTCGCACATGTGTGGAGGACCTGGCCCTCTATCTCAAACCCCTGAGCAACACCAGAGGTCCCTGCCATTTTACATTACCCTTTTTGGTCATTTATTCAGTACAAGTTAGCATGGGTTTTTTTTTTATTTATTTTTTTTTTTTTTAAATGATTAATCATTTACGTCAACAAATGCATCAAGATGTCATAATTGGATTGCGATTGCAATATTTTTTTTTATATAATATTGTATTTATATTTAAGATATTTACTTTATTTAATGTATTTTATTTTTATTTATTAATTTTTAAATCACGTGTTTTTATGAGAGTTGTTGCCTGGTCTGTGGGTGTGAACATGTTCTACATGTAGAGGAATGCTGACAGCCCCATCAGATGACCTATTATGTGAAGAATGCCATCAAAGCCCTGTAGACGAGAACTATCTTTGGTGTGGTGACAGACAAATGTTATGCTTTGTCCTTCAGGTACCCAAACCTCCCCCCGTCACTTTACTGACAGCTGCAGAGGACGTTAAGCACTATGAGGAGTCTCGCACATGTGTGGAGGACCTGGCCCTCTATCTCAAACCCCTGAGCAACACCAGAGGTCCCTGCCATTTTACATTACCCTTTTTGGTCATTTATTCAGTACAAGTTAGCATGGGTTTTTTTTTTATTTATTTTTTTTTTTTTTAAATGATTAATCATTTACGTCAACAAATGCATCAAGATGTCATAATTGGATTGCGATTGCAATATTTTTTTATATAATATTGTATTTATATTTAAGATATTTACTTTATTTAATGTATTTTATTTTATTTTTATTTATTAATTTGTTTTTTATTGTTTGGACACCTAACAATTCACCATATTTATCATCCTTAGCATATGCTTTTTAACATGGTTTTTAAGTGTTTCATAATCCTTCAGGAAAATCAGTAATCCTGATCCTGAAAAGGCTCAGTTAACATTTGTTTTTTGTTGGTGTTGATCCGTGCAGGTGCAGGGCTGAATGGTGCTGCTCAAAGTGTTCTCAGCAGACCCATGCAGAGGAAGCTGGTGACTCTGGTGCACTGCCAGCTGATGGAGGAGGAGGGCCGCATCCGGGCCATGCGGGCAGCCCGCTCTCTGGGTGAACGTACTGTCACTGAGCTCATCCTCCAGCACCAGAACCCCCAGCAGCTCTCCTCCAACCTGTGGGCCGCCGTCAGAGCCAGAGGCTGCCAGTTTCTCGGCCCTGGTAAGATTTTACCACTATACCATGATAGCAGGCTGATAAAGTAATTTGGGGGCACTAACAAAAATTGGGTTTCACCCAACAGCTATGCAGGAAGAAGCATTGAAGCTGGTCCTGCTCGCTCTGGAAGATGGTTCGGCCCTCTCACGGAAGGTTCTGGTCCTGTTTGTGGTCCAGAGACTCGAACCACGTTTTCCCCAGGCCTCAAAAACCAGCATAGGACACGTGGTGCAGCTCCTTTACAGGGCCTCCTGCTTTAAGGTGCCTTTACTGTTCCTTTATATTTATTTATTTATATATATATATATATATATATGTATGTATATCGTATATAATGTATAAGTCATATAAATAAAAATGTAACATGGAAGTATACAATTTTATTGCATAGCATTTTTGTTATAACCTCAACATATCTAAAACTGTTATATAATAAAATATTATATAATATAAATATATTTTATAAAATATACAATTAAAAAAATTATATTTAATTTGTATTTATATTAAATTAGTAAAATTACTAATTAGATTTCATGTCAGCTGATTTAAAATGTTTAGATTTAAAATATATTAAATAGATCTGTTTTAGATTTAAAATATTTTTTAAACATATAGGCCTGGTTTCACGGACGGGGCTTAGACTAAGCCAGGATTAGGCCATAGTTCAATTAGGACATTTAAGTAATTTTTATTAACATGCCTTAGAAAAAATATCAACATCAGTCAGTGCAAGTTTCTTTCAGTTGAAACCGCTCAGACTTACATTTTAGTCTGGGACTAGGCCTTGTCTGTGAAACCGGGGGATACAGTATTAGTAATAGAGATTTTTATTTTTTATTTTTTTTTAAGTATACATTTTGTATTTATTTATATTAAATATATAACATTTTATTTGTTTTAATCTCAGGTGACCAAGCGTGACGAGGATTCCTCCTTAATGCAGCTGAAGGAGGAGTTTCGCACGTATGAGGCTCTTCGGAGGGAACACGACTCTCAGATAGTTCAGATCGCGATGGAAGGCGGACTGCGTATCGCCCCTGACCAGTGGTCATCTCTACTGTACGGCGACCAGTCGCACAAATCTCACATGCAGTCTATCATAGACAAGGTATGATGAGGATGTGTATAATTATAATATGTAAAAACAGCTTTTTTTTTTATAAATTGCAAGAAAAAAAATTATGGTTCAAAGAGCCTTTTAGGTAATTACATCTTAAATTTTCCAAACATATCCTGTTCAGATTGTTTCCTGGGTATTATTTTAAGATTTCACTAGGTGGCGCTGTAGTTTTTTTTTTAAGGCAGGTCTGCAAAAAAAAATTATATATATTGTATGGCCAAGTGTTACGCATTTAAATTCTCTAGTAACACTCCTCCCTGTGTAGAGAACGCATTTAGGGTGTAGCGAACGTCACATCATGCATGAAAACATGTTGACTTTGCTTGCTGGTATGTGAAGTATGTGGTTATGTGGCTTTGTGTGTTTCAGTTGCAGACACCAGCATCCTTTGCTCAGAGTGTGCAGGAACTCACCATCGCCCTTCAGAGAACCGGAGATCCAGCCAATCTCAACCGCCTCAGACCCCATCTGGAGCTGCTGGCCGACATCGACCCCAGCCCAGGTCCGTCAGCCTGCTCCATTCACACATTTGTCAATACAGCCATTTATAACAACATAAATGTCTGAATGTTCACACCTGTTTTTTGTACTAACAGATGCCCCTGCGCCCACATGGGAGCAGCTAGCCAAAGGGCTGGAAGCGGTGCGGACCGTCGTTCATGGCCTGGTAGATTTCATCCAGAACCACAGCAAGAAAGGAGGGGATCAGCAGCAGGTCGGTAACCAGATTGCAGACATAAAATATTATTTTTCAAATATTTAATAGTTTTAATAATTTAATAATTTTTTATTTGTATACATTTATATTTAGCTTTATTTTTTTATTTACATTTTTTTTTTTTTTTTTTTTTCGGATA
>NW_015505277.1:3914239-3925758 GCF_001515645.1 Sinocyclocheilus grahami | reverse complement strand
TTTTTTTTTCTTTTTTTTTTTTTTTTTTTATCGGGTCATTCAAATAACTTGCACAGAAATGAGTAAGCACATCTCACTTCCTGTCCACAGCCACCTCAGCACAGCAAATATAAGACCTACATGTGTCGGGACATGAAACAAAAAGGCGGCTGTCCTCGCGGGGCAAGTTGCACCTTCGCTCACTCTCAGGAAGAGCTTGAAAAGTAAGCAGCACTTGAAGTGCATTAAATAAAGCATAATAAGCATTAGTATCAGCTTCACCACATTTTCTCTGACAACAGATACCGTAAGATGAATAAACGTTTAGGAATGAGGCGCCAGCTCAGCCAGTCCCTGACCCAGCTGAATGAGATGGACTTCGGCACCGGTCTGTTGCCTGACGAGGGGCTGCTGATGGAGGGACTCCCACGCAAACCCTCCTCCATCACTAACATCATCCTAGCAACAGGACCTGAATCCACTTTGGCCCACCTGGTTTCCAGAGGCTCGGACCCGTCATATGACCCAACACGCAAACCGGAGAAGATGAATTCTGGGAGCCTCAGTGCGCCTGGCTCACCTCCAGAGTCGTGAGTTTTTTTGTTTGGGGGGGGGGGGGGGGGGGGGGAATAAATCATATATTAGCACTGGGGATTTCAAACCTTTTTACATCACATATTGCCAAATGAGAAGATCCCCTTGCCAAGGATCCATTTTGTAAAGTATAATGTATGTTTTAATTTATTAAGAGCTATGTAAAAAATGAAAAATATTATAAATACCATTAACTATAAAATATTATTATTATTAAGTAACTGTTAATTTTAAATAATGAATGGATCTAAATAAATCAAAATAGTCTCATGATTTGACCAGTTTTTAGAAAGAATGAAATGGCTAATTATTTTTTTTTATAGGAGAATTACTGCTATAACTGTATTAGCAGTGGCATTTTACATTATTTATATACTATTATAGTAGTTATTTTTTTTATTTGCATTTTATTTTCAGGTTTAATTTTAGTTTAGGTTTTAGTAATTTTATGTGCTATTATCATTTTTATTAGTATTTGTTTATTTATATTTAGCTTTATTTCATTTCCGGTTTAGTGATTTTGTGTGCTTATCATTTTTAACGGGGTCATATGACATTGCTAAAAATAACATTATTTTGTGTATTTGGTGTAATGCAATGTGTTTATGCGGTTTAAGGTTAAAAAAAAAAAACATTATTTTCCACATAATGTACATTATTGTTGCTCCTCTATGCCCCGCCTTTCTGAAACGCGTCGATTTTTACAAAGCTCATCGGTCTGAAAAGCGAGGTGTGCTCTGATTGGCCAGCTATCCAGTGTGTTGTGATTGGCCGAATACCTCAAGCGTGTGACGGAAATGTTACGCCCCTTACCATATTGTGATGCCATTTCCCGGCGTGATGAGACAACATCAATAAATCCCATTACAAACGAGGCATTTGTTGCATCCAGTGGGGACATAATTACTGATTTATAGGATCAGGAAACAGTCCTCCATAAAATGCGCTGCACACATCTGAATATTTGGGTTGAACTGTTCTGGAACAGTGTTGTAAATATAACTTAACCACTGATTTCTAGATGTGTCCTCTTTTGGAAGGCTAAACAAAGTAGTTTCGCTTTCACACCGAAACACACAGCGTCATACACCGCGGGCTTGAGTGAGCGGCGGCCGACAGGCTAGAGTGAGGAACGGCTGGCAGGCTTGCGGCAACCACACGTGATGACCCCGGGCTGGACTCCGCTTCATCCACGGTAAAAGCAGATTCGGTGATCCACAGCGCGAAGTTGATGTATTTCCTCAGCAACCAGCTCGGATCAGCTCTAGGCATGACGAAGTGGATATCGTCCTCTTTTGGAAGACCAAACAGAAGTAGTTTCGCTTTCACAACGAAACACACAGCGTCTCCACGACATGGTGGCGGCTGCAACAACAATACTACAGCGAGAATAAAAGTTATGTCTTCTTTCTTTGCGTGGACATTTGGGTGGTGTTATGCAAATCTTCCCACATCGTGACGTAGACATGTGGGAGTGCGTTTAAACGAGGCGTTTTAGGAGGGCGTGGACCAGTCTTAACTTTTATAAAGAATATCTCTTTGAGACTTTAATCTTTGCAACTTTAGGGATCTTATCTATGCACGAACAGCTTGTAACACTCCAAAGAGAAAGGAAAATTTGAAATTGCATATGACCCCTTTAATAATTATTATTTTTTTTTTTTATATTACTATTTTGCTTTTCTTTATTTTTTGCACTTTTTTACTAATTTTAGTACTTCAACTTATTTTCAGTTTAAGTTCGTCATCTAATATTTATACTTTCTATACAAGATATCATTATTAGATGACAAACTTAACTGAAAATTAGAAATGTTGCCTTGGCAACTTAATGAAATAAAATAATTAAATACTAAAATTTTTATAAACTAATCAAAACTATAGTTTTTTTTTTATCATTTGTTAACAATAATGACACTGCTATACATTATTCAACTTACTACATGGCTACTTGTCAAATAAATAAATACATAAATGGACATGAAATGTTAATTTGAGTCAGAATTGTTTAATTTAAAAAAAGCAAGACTGCCGAGTGATCATGCACTTTATCTCTTGATTTGCAGATTGGAATCCATCCCAAAACCAGGGATGCTCATAAATTCCCACTCCAGGGTAGCCGGCGATGTCGGACAGAAGCACATGCCTGCTGTGCCTAGAGTTCCTCACATGTATTCACCACACCACTCTGAACTGTATTACTCTGAGACACGAGGCCCTCTGCCACCCTCCACCCAATATGAATCCTCCCAGTACCCTGCAGGTAGCAAAACCCTTTCATTTTTTGAACAAACACATTACGTTTGGCACTTCTAGATCTTTGCACTTCTAAAAATGTTCATTTTCCTAATTTCAACAGGTAATCCTTATCCTCACCATCATGTGCACCCACGCTACACCCGTCACCCCGCTCCAGATCCAGGCATGCCACCATATCCGGATTCCTATTCCAGTTCCTACACCTCAGAGCGCCAATGCGCCAACCCAAGCTCCCATTACGGATACCCTTCACACCACGATGGCCGTCGCCACTCAGCCTACTCCCATCCCCAAACATTCCCCCCACGGGAGGAACTGGTCCGTAGGAGTCCGGACGTTCCCCCGCCGCTACCACCCCAAAGCGCTTCGTACCTGCCAGAACAAGACAGTTATAACCACTCCAGTCAGATCAGGAATTACCCAAGGGTAAGATCCATTACCTGTAATATTTGAACTGCATGGGTCTCATTCCAAACCTAAAGAAAACATAACCTAATACCGTGTCCACAGAATGCCTACACGCGATCTCAGCCTTCCCTAGACTACCTGCACCGTCGAAGACAGGAGATCATGGCCCAGCTGGAGGACAGAAAGGTCGTTTCCCCATCGCCCTTTAGCTCCTCGCACTCGCACGATCCCAGCTACCCTCAGGACACGAGGGGACAGAGCCATGTAAGCCAGAAAAACAATATTTCATAGAAATAATAATACTAAGCAAAATGTAGAAGGGCTGCATGTTTAGTAAGGGATAATGTACATCCAGCTGGTTGTTATCGCAGAATAAGGATCTTGTATCACCCTGAAGGGGGCTATTCAGTGATAACAACTGGCTGGATGTACATTAACTCGTTTAATACACAGCTACTTGCCACACAAGTAAATAATTAGACACGAAATATTGATTTGAGTTTAAATATTTGAATGCAAAGCTTCCGTGAAGACAACTTATAGTCCATTACAGTGTACGAAACAATCGTCGTGAAATGGCAGCAGCTGCATTTGTATGAAACGAGAGAGCGAATCCGCGATACCAGGATGACATCATAATTGTACACATAATACTGAACCAATTAAATACTGAATACTAAACAAACGCAAAGCTTCCACAAAGAAAAACTGTTCCTATCAAGCGTATAGTGCCGACTTCAGTTACCCGGATGAGCCTGTTATCAGATTTTACTGGTTGTTATTGAGGGATAACATACCTCGGAATGTCGCGACTGATCAATCAGAAGCAAGTATTCCACAGGGCCGTGTAATAAATCTAAAACAATTGTTTAATGTTTGAAAAAGAAATTAAGACTGCCATAAATTAGTCTTGTAATTAAAAAAATAATTAATTCGTAATAACAATGGTGTAACTGGTACTGTAAAATTATTATTATATTTTTTCTGAAATCTATTTTAGTAAAATTATATCCATTTTAATTATTTATTGTTAATATTATTGTTATACATATTAGTATTGTAATTTTAAAACGTAGTAAAAGTAATAATGAAATACTCAGTTTTAGTAAAATTATAGTAATTTCTTATTTTATTTTTTGTTTAACAATAGTTATTATTATTATTTTATATTTATATTGTATTGTAATTTTAAGAAAACTAAATTATCGTTGGTGTTAATGTATATTTATATTGAAATATAAATCACAAAATGTTGGGACAATTAGTCCTACAGACTAGCACAGCAAATCTGGAGTTTTTTTTTTGTTTTATCATATCTTATCACAAAAATTGCAATTAGATTTTTTTTCCCCCCAAATCATGCAGCCCTAGTAGGAAGTGTTTGGTAATGAGTTGCCATATCCGTGTCGTTCGCAGTACATGGAAGAGAACTCCCATGGTTTTGGACATTTCCGGGAACCAGACTACACCAGCTCATATTCACCTTGGTCATGTGACCCCTTCGGTTCCTACATTGGCGGCAAGGATATAAAGTCCAAAGAGGGCATGGACACAGTAAGTTTTGCATGTTTATAGGGACATAAGGGATTCTCAAGCAGTTGTATTTTTAACAAAAACATGGCCAAAGGCATACACTGAAGGAGGAACCTGAGCTAGATCTAGAGACAAGAATGTTAAAGAAATTTAGTTTTTATTTTATTTATTTTTTTATACAAAACTCCCTAGCAACCACATAGCATGCACTGACAACCAACTATAGCACCTTAGCATCATCATTAAGAATTTTCTATGGGCAAAAATTGTATAAAAATTTTTTTAATTTGAGTTCATTAAAGCTGAAAGGCTTCACATTGCAAGGGGATTTTGTCCCGTTTCTCCCACACATTCAGATCTGTGCTGTTTTCAGTGACCGTTCCATTAAAAAAGGTTATCAATGTTTGTTCTGTCTAGTTTGTACAAATACTGTTGACAAACCAAAGGCCATATAAACATATATTACAGATGACTAGGGCTGGGTTTTGACTCAAATTTCACGATTCGATTCGATTCTCGTTCACAAGCATTCGAATATCAATTATTTTGGATACATATCAGGTACAGTACATGCCAAGGAAAAAAAATCTCTCAACTAATGCTGTAAAATATACACGAGTCAATTGGTACTACATTACTATAATATTGAAGGTTAAAATTGACTGATTTGTAGGCTAATATACAACTGCTAAAATTACACAATGAAGTTTTTAAAATAATTAAGTTAGTTAGCTACATAATAATACTTCTACTTCAATTCGTTTTTGAAATATAAACATTTAAATGGTGGCTGTCAAAAACTTGATGGATTTATTCAAACATAAATGAAACATTCAAGAACAGTAAAAATTATAATGAATGTGTTATATGGTGCATATATTTAGCAAAATGCCCCTCTCTACAGTTATGCCAAGGAAAAAAAATCTCTCAACTAATGCTGTAAAATATACACGAGTCAATTGGTACTACATTACTATAATATTGAAGGTTAAAATTGACTGATTTGTAGGCTAATATACAACTGCTAAAATTACACAATGAAGTTTTTAAAATAATTAAGTTACAGTTAGCTACATAATAATACTTCTACTTCAATTTGTTTTTGAAATATAAACATTTAAATGGTGGCTGTCAAAAACTTGATGGATTTATTCAAACATAAATGAAACATTCAAGAACAGTAAAAATTATAATGAATGTGTTATATGGTGCATATATTTAGCAAAATGCCCCTCTCTACAGTTTATTTTTCTAGCTTACTAATGAGTTTATGGTAACCGAATATGTTTTTCTGAGGTAAATGTGACATTGTTTACAAGCCGTTATACTGACGTCTTTGAGCGGCTGAAACACTGATTGAGCGATTACATGAGACGGGATACGGATTGTAAAGTTGTACCCTTTCTTTTAACTTGCCTTCGGATGTTTAATCATGATTATTTTGTGCTGAAACTGGTATTAATGTGGAGGAGATGATCAGTTCACGTGCACCTCGTGCTGCTGTGTCTGTTGAACTGAGGCGATACAGCGATCGGTCACTCCACATTAAACCGCGCCAAAACGGCATTTATTGATGGATAGAATTTGAAATCTGAGACTGTTTCATATTAAAAGTACCAAAGCACAATGCTTATTGCGATATATTGGATGAAGTTCCCTTCAATGTTCCATCCATTAACTGAAAACAGGCTAGACTAGTCGATCTTGGGATTTAAGAATCGATTAAAATCAAGATATCGATATTTTTTTACCCAGCCCTACAGATGACCAATGATTTTTGTTAACGGTTCAGGCTTATTCCATGTTAATGCTTGGATAATATTCTTAAATATTAAACAGTGAAGTTGGATGTATTTAAATAATAGTATGCTGAGTAATTAGCATATTAATATAGGATTCTTGAGCTAATTGTAACCATTCCTAGCAGCAAAATTTAGACAAAGGCAAAAGTCTGAGAGCACACGGCTTGGAGCTTCAACGCAGAGCGGCAGATGTCAAAGACGACGACCCCATCATTCCCTTTGGCACCCTGCCGACCGTGTCTCGTTTTGGAGCCATCTCACGCACGTCTAAACTGGGCTACCCACCAAACAGTCCCATGCCACCCTTGCCAAACTCGGCCAAACACGCCGCCTCTGCTGGTAAACTCCTCCTGCTTTGTCTCCGCATTGCTAATGGGACAACATGATGATTTCAGTGTTTTTGAATGGTCTTTGTCTTCTCTTTCAAGCGGACTACACCTATGCGAATCACAGTGGGTGGAGTGGCGACTCTTACCAGCCGCACCAAAAGTCTCAGGGGCACTTCAGCGAGCGGTATGTCGCATAGCCCCACCCTTTACAAGTAATCACTTGGTTTCAGTGTAGTTTTATTCTAGAAAGGTCCTAAATGTGTGAAATATTTTCCGCTTATCCCGCAGGTCCAGTTTATCCCCTGCCGTGCAGGCGCGTGAGCAGCTGAGGATGGA
Source organism: Sinocyclocheilus grahami (assembly GCF_001515645.1). NCBI lineage: Eukaryota > Metazoa > Chordata > Actinopteri > Cypriniformes > Cyprinidae > Sinocyclocheilus > Sinocyclocheilus grahami. The sequence goes on along the minus strand of NW_015505277.1, from coordinate 3,918,518 downwards.
GCTACAGCAGGTCAACCTGCAAATCAGCCAGCAGACGCAGAGTCGCGGCCTGGAGGTGAGACTGTCCATCCTGATGGATGTCATTTTAAAGGCCTGTTCACACCTTGTTCAATCGTACTAAACGACACCAAAATATCAAATATTTACTACATAAAATATTCACTTAAAATGAACAATAAAATGCATATTAAAATATATAAATTGTATAAAAATGCATTATGTATAGTATATTGAAGTTTTTTTTATATATATTATTTCTCTATTGAATACAACTAAATGACACCATATAAAATATTAACTTCAGTATATATGAAATTATTTTTGTATACAGTATATTTTATATATTTTCTTTTTTAAATATTTATGTACAGAATATTTTAGATTGTAGTGTGTATATTTTAATATAATTTAAAATAGCAATTTAAATAGTGTGCGTGTATAATACACAATTGAAATTTTTCATTTAATTCTTAAATTAATTAATTTTATTATATATATAAAATCTTAATTTTTAGTAGTATTGTTATTCTATAAAAACATCAAGAAATGAATGTAAAGAATAAAGATTATAATTATAAGGTCTTTTGTTGTTGTTGTTTTAATGATTCAGCTTCTCACTCTCTCTTTTGGCAGAACCCAAGCTCAGTCATGTCCCAGCCGTCTCGAGTGGACTGGTCATCAGGGAATTTGTCCAGTGAACAGCTGAGTCTCGAGCTGCACAAGGTGGAGAGAGATATCATCATGAGGACACATGAGATGGCCATGGTAAGCGAGACATGCAATTTATAGAGCTTCTATTAATTATTCATAATTAATCTATTCTATTTCCAGGGAATAATTAATGCGATTGTGGCCATTTCTTGAGCAGAAAATCAATTTTTAAGCAAGGTCATTTGTAAAAGTATAGTTTTTTTTCAAACTGGTATTGTGGAGTGTAATTTCAGTAGCTTTTATATTTCGGTTCACTCAGTGAAGTTCAGGAAGTGTTAAAAGTCATGTGGTTTACATTGCTGTGCTTGAGCATGAATTATTTTGCCTTCAGGAGAACCACGATGGCAAGTACAAGCGGGTCTCAGTCGAAAATGGACAAGACGAACACACTCTACAGCGAGATGAGCATCCACTCACTCTTAGGTGAAATATAACCGTGAATCTCACTAAAATGTGTTTTAAATCAAAAGAAAAATAAAGATATAATTTTAGTGTGCAAGTGCTATTTATTTGAAGTCAAGATTTGCTTTCAGAAGTACATGGTTTACATCCACTGAAAGAAATTCAAATACATGTATGGTCACATGTGGTTTCTTGTGTCCATCACAGTAGTTCTCATCGCCTTTCTCTCTTTGGTTGTAGTGAGGGCTCAAACGGCTCCATCAGTTTGGTCCAGGACCGTGGTTTCGTCAGCAGCAGCATGTCCTCGCTGACCAGTAAGACGTCATCTCTCAGTTTGTCCTCCGAACAGGTGGCCAGCAGCCCTGATTTGCCCAAGAACGGAGTCGTCCACTCCTAGTCGGCTCTTTCTACCTCAGATTCCCCTTCCTCGACCACCACCCCTCTCTTATGCCAGATTAAACCCTCTAGAGCCGGATGCTCCATCATCACTGGATGACACACGCCATTCATTCGCTTAATTCTGAGCGTTTAGCTGCCTCGCTGAGCCTCAAACACCCATCAGGCCAATATGGGTGGAGTTTGGGTGGGATCCACTGTGCATGTGCCTCAACAGACTTGCACAATCATGCCCTGATTTAGTTTCTTTTTACAGCAGTATCTGCTGTCATGTATTTTCTTCCTGTTCTTTGTTCACTTTCTTCCTGAGACTAGTCTTTTTTCATTGCCGCGTAAATCAGGGTGAATCTGAAAAACATATAAGATGATTTCACTTATGTTTAACTATCATTAATCCACTTTCTTGGGGTTTCAAAATTGCATTTTTATCAAAATGTGCTACGTTTTCGGTAGTTACACTCTTGTTCGTGCTTGGTCTGGCGTTTACACTTGTGTCAGGGTTTACTATGTTTAAATTCATTTTTTTACTGCAGGCTTGCTGCATATTCAACCAATGGAAAGCATTTTGTTTTATTATGACAGTCAAAACTATGTATCGTGTTTCATACATTAGGCTTCATTTAGGCTTTTACAGTGTGATTGCTGCAATGCACATTATTGTGTGTTATAGAAATTCTCACAAACCTAAATGTTCACTGATTTGACCTCAACTGCGCTCATGCCAACAAACCCAAAAGCTTTTTCCAGTCTTATTGGGGCCCTTGTATTGTTTTCAGTGCATTACACTACACTGCCTGTGGGATTTCGATTGAACCGCCTGTAATCATCATCTTTTGTTATAATGTCATCAGGGATGCATTAATCTGCCTCTATATTTTGTGGACATAAATAGAAATAACAATCCAGGTCACGCAGTTTTTTTTTTTCATAGTGGGTATAGTTATATTTTTCCATCCTGAGGATGGAAAGAAAGCAGCTACGGTAATGCGTAAAGATGCATTCTGTTGTAAGAATGCGTATATACTACTCTTCACTTTGTCAGTGAAATTACAATCTTCAGATCAATCCACGATTTTTTTGTATATGTGGAGTTTTTCATCCTGAAAGATGTGCCGAAAGACTTTGACCCAGTTGTAGCCACCTCAAGACTCTCCTTCATTCTTCGTTTCATCTCAAGTTTTGAAGAACGTTGTTTTGATGGGCCGGTTCAATCGAATTCCCCTACAGGCTGGGCTCATGCATGTACATCACAGTTCTCCTCAAATTCATTCTAATATTGATGGGGGATTAACTAAGCTCCTATACTTCACTTTACTGTCAAGTGTCTTGCAGGAGACTGTTTTGGACTCCTTACCTTTTAAAGGAATAGTTCACCCAAAAAAACAATTTGCTGAAAATTTCCTCACTCTCAGGCCATCCAAGATGTTGATGAGTTTGTTTCTTCATCAGTACAGATTGGGAGAAATGTAGCATTACATCACTTGCTCACCAATGGATCCTCTGCAATGGCAGTTGCATTCTGACGGCAGTGAATGGCTGCCGTCAGAATGAGAGTCCAAACAGCTGATAAAAACATCACAATAATGATGTTTTACTCTCAATGACGGCACCCATTCACTGCAGAGGATAAATTAGAGAAGTTCTCCAAATCTGTTCTGATGAAAATCAAACTGGCCTGAGGATGAGTAAAATCTCTCACAATTTTCATTTTTGGATGAATTATTCCTTTAAGAGAACCAAACCACTAAGCATGAATACTTCCATATTTCACATTATTCAGAATTGGTTTTGTTTCTGACCAAACCAAAAATTGAGTTTGTAGTTCCGTCAATCCCAGTGATCTTTAGAGTCACGCCACCAGCCAGTTCTCCGATGTTGTTGGGAATAAAAGTAAAACTTTGTTGAATCTGCAGACGTTTTTCACATTTTCTGTGCGGATTTTGGAAGAACATCTGAAAGCATAATCAAGCTAGCCAAAATAAACAAGTGAAGACGCAATACGAGGATAATGTGCTCACAGATTCTGCACAGACATTGGCAGCTGTTATTAAAGTACACAACATCATATTTCCGTGATCAGTAATGTATTAGGCTCATCAAAACACTTGCACTGTACATCTCAAACTTGCATTTTTCCATGTCGTTGCTTCCTTGGTGGTGAGATCTCATCACTTAGGAAGCAGTCATGCCTCAAGAATTTAGTTTTAAATTGGAGGTTAGTTTATTGTAGTTGTTTTTTTTTCTTTTCTTCTTCTTCCTGCTAGCATATAATGGTCTCTTGAGACATCCTACCGCAACCTTAAAAGCACCTATTTTGGTGGAACTTCTCTTAAGTTGGAGTTGATTTCTATTGTTTTTATTTTCGTTATTACTGTCGCTTTGGTCTGAGCTCAACATTTAAGCAATCGTCAAGATTGTGCATCACAGTGGTTACCTAAACGAAGTTGCAATATCCATTGTAGACTTTAAGGATTTACCCAAAATTTGTTCGAAATAAACTTTTTATTTTTAGTTTAAAGCCACGAATTGGATTACGAGTTCAAAAAGGTGAAGGTATGTTAAACGCTCTTGTAGGAATTTTTAGGATCTAGTATAAGTCCTAGGTCCACTTGGGTAACAATCTTTATTTTTTGTTTTAAAGGAACATCTCTGTCTTTATCTCAGGGTTGATTTTAGTGTATTTGTGTGTGAACATCGTGTTACTGGTTTTTTTTTTTTTTTTTGTTTTTTTTTTTTTTTTTGGGCTGCAATTTTTCTTTAACCAGTTTCA
>NW_015505277.1:3909725-3913159 GCF_001515645.1 Sinocyclocheilus grahami | reverse complement strand
GAGATGGCCATGGTAAGCGAGACATGCAATTTATAGAGCTTCTATTAATTATTCATAATTAATATATTCTATTACCGGTGAATGATTCATGCGACTGCGGCCATTTCTTGAGCAGAAAATCCATTTTTAAGCAAGGTCATTTGTAAGAGTTTTTTTTTTTTTTTTTTTTTTTACTGGTACTGTTGAGTGTAATTTGAGTAAATTTATATCTCTGTTCACTCAGTGAAGTTCAGGAAATCATGTGATTTACATTATTTTGCCTTCAGGAGAACCACGATGGCAAGTACAAGCGGGTCTCAGTCGAAAATGGACAAGACGAACACACTCTACAGCGAGATGAGCATCCACTCACTCTTAGGTGAAATATAACCGTGAATCTCACTAAAATGTGTTTTAAATCAAAAGAAAAATAAAGATATAATTTTAGTGTGCAAGTGCTATTTATTTGAAGTCAAGATTTGCTTTCAGAAGTACATGGTTTACATCCACTGAAAGAAATTCAAATACATGTATGGTCACATGTGGTTTCTTGTGTCCATCACAGTAGTTCTCATCGCCTTTCTCTCTTTGGTTGTAGTGAGGGCTCAAACGGCTCCATCAGTTTGGTCCAGGACCGTGGTTTCGTCAGCAGCAGCATGTCCTCGCTGACCAGTAAGACGTCATCTCTCAGTTTGTCCTCCGAACAGGTGGCCAGCAGCCCTGATTTGCCCAAGAACGGAGTCGTCCACTCCTAGTCGGCTCTTTCTACCTCAGATTCCCCTTCCTCGACCACCACCCCTCTCTTATGCCAGATTAAACCCTCTAGAGCCGGATGCTCCATCATCACTGTATGACACACGCCATTCATTCGCTTAATTCTGAGCGTTTAGCTGCCTCGCTGAGCCTCAAACACCCATCAGGCCAATATGGGTGGAGTTTGGGTGGGATCCACTGTGCATGTGCCTCAACAGACTTGCACAATCATGCCCTGATTTAGTTTCTTTTTACAGCAGTATCTGCTGTCATGTATTTTCTTCCTGTTCTTTGTTCACTTTCTTCCTGAGACTAGTCTTTTTTCATTGCCGCGTAAATCAGGGTGAATCTGAAAAACATATAAGATGATTTCACTTATGTTTAACTATCATTAATCCACTTTCTTGGGGTTTCAAAATTGCATTTTTATCAAAATGTGCTACGTTTTCGGTAGTTACACTCTTGTTCGTGCTTGGTCTGGCGTTTACACTTGTGTCAGGGTTTACTATGTTTAAATTCATTTTTTTACTGCAGGCTTGCTGCATATTCAACCAATGGAAAGCATTTTGTTTTATTATGACAGTCAAAACTATGTATCGTGTTTCATACATTAGGCTTCATTTAGGCTTTTACAGTGTGATTGCTGCAATGCACATTATTGTGTGTTATAGAAATTCTCACAAACCTAAATGTTCACTGATTTGACCTCAACTGCGCTCATGCCAACAAACCCAAAAGCTTTTTCCAGTCTTATTGGGGCCCTTGTATTGTTTTCAGTGCATTACACTACACTGCCTGTGGGATTTCGATTGAACCGCCTGTAATCATCATCTTTTGTTATAATGTCATCAGGGATGCATTAATCTGCCTCTATATTTTGTGGACATAAATAGAAATAACAATCCAGGTCACGCAGTTTTTTTTTTTCATAGTGGGTATAGTTATATTTTTCCATCCTGAGGATGGAAAGAAAGCAGCTACGGTAATGCGTAAAGATGCATTCTGTTGTAAGAATGCGTATATACTACTCTTCACTTTGTCAGTGAAATTACAATCTTCAGATCAATCCACGATTTTTTTGTATATGTGGAGTTTTTCATCCTGAAAGATGTGCCGAAAGACTTTGACCCAGTTGTAGCCACCTCAAGACTCTCCTTCATTCTTCGTTTCATCTCAAGTTTTGAAGAACGTTGTTTTGATGGGCCGGTTCAATCGAATTCCCCTACAGGCTGGGCTCATGCATGTACATCACAGTTCTCCTCAAATTCATTCTAATATTGATGGGGGATTAACTAAGCTCCTATACTTCACTTTACTGTCAAGTGTCTTGCAGGAGACTGTTTTGGACTCCTTACCTTTTAAAGGAATAGTTCACCCAAAAAAACAATTTGCTGAAAATTTCCTCACTCTCAGGCCATCCAAGATGTTGATGAGTTTGTTTCTTCATCAGTACAGATTGGGAGAAATGTAGCATTACATCACTTGCTCACCAATGGATCCTCTGCAATGGCAGTTGCATTCTGACGGCAGTGAATGGCTGCCGTCAGAATGAGAGTCCAAACAGCTGATAAAAACATCACAATAATGATGTTTTACTCTCAATGACGGCACCCATTCACTGCAGAGGATAAATTAGAGAAGTTCTCCAAATCTGTTCTGATGAAAATCAAACTGGCCTGAGGATGAGTAAAATCTCTCACAATTTTCATTTTTGGATGAATTATTCCTTTAAGAGAACCAAACCACTAAGCATGAATACTTCCATATTTCACATTATTCAGAATTGGTTTTGTTTCCGACCAAACCAAAAATTGAGTTTGTAGTTCCGTCAATCCCAGTGATCTTTAGAGTCACGCCACCAGCCAGTTCTCCGATGTTGTTGGGAATAAAAGTAAAACTTTGTTGAATCTGCAGACGTTTTTCACATTTTCTGTGCGGATTTTGGAAGAACATCTGAAAGCATAATCAAGCTAGCCAAAATAAACAAGTGAAGACGCAATACGAGGATAATGTGCTCACAGATTCTGCACAGACATTGGCAGCTGTTATTAAAGTACACAACATCATATTTCCGTGATCAGTAATGTATTAGGCTCATCAAAACACATGCACTGTACATCTCAAACTTGCATTTTTCCATGTCGTTGCTTCCTTGGTGGTGAGATCTCATCACTTAGGAAGCAGTCATGCCTCAAGAATTTAGTTTTAAATTGGAGGTTAGTTTATTGTAGTTGTTTTTTTTTCTTTTCTTCTTCTTCCTGCTAGCATATAATGGTCTCTTGAGACATCCTACCGCAACCTTAAAAGCACCTATTTTGGTGGAACTTCTCTTAAGTTGGAGTTGATTTCTATTGTTTTTATTTTCGTTATTACTGTCGCTTTGGTCTGAGCTCAACATTTAAGCAATCGTCAAGATTGTGCATCACAGTGGTTACCTAAACGAAGTTGCAATATCCATTGTAGACTTTAAGGATTTACCCAAAATTTGTTCGAAATAAACTTTTTATTTTTAGTTTAAAGCCACGAATTGGATTACGAGTTCAAAAAGGTGAAGGTATGTTAAACGCTCTTGTAGGAATTTTTAGGATCTAGTATAAGTCCTAGGTCCACTTGGGTAACAATCTTTATTTTTTGTTTTAAAGGAACACCTCTGTCTTTATCTCAGGGTTGATTTTAGTGTATTTGTGTGTGAACATCGTGTT
>NW_015505277.1:3884209-3909708 GCF_001515645.1 Sinocyclocheilus grahami | reverse complement strand
TTTTGGTTTTTGTGGGGAAAATCGTGTTTCTGGTTTTTTTTTTTTTGTTTGTTTTTTTTTTTTCTTCAGGACTGCAATTGTCGCTTAACCAGTTTCAAGACTTTAAGACTTCAAGACTGTGCCTTTTTGCAGATCTGCAGTTATTCACGCGTTGGGTATTTTGGATGTAGCCGAACCATCTCGATCTATAATATTCAACTCCTCTCAGTCTTCAAAGTCAGCATTTATATTAAATGATCTCTTCGAATCTGCAGGCTTTTAGACCGCCAAACGGATTACTGCCTATCCTTTCTGAGATAAAGGAATTTATTGCCAGGTCATTTGTTTTTGTAGCCATTTTGTGTACGTTTCATGCAATTGAGCTTGAGTATTTAAGCATGTTTCATGGTGTGATGGTGGTCTTTTGATGTTAGGGTTCTTTGAAGAGTCTAAATTGGAACAGAAAAACAAGGACAGTCTGTGTATTTTGTCATAGTTTGATATCGCTATTTAGAGAGGAAAGTATTAAGGCTTATTTTCATATTTAATGACATTATTGGAGGTCTGATGATACAGATAAACAAATCAAGGTTTACTGCTCTCATAAAAGCCATTAATACAATCCTCAACAGTTCCTTTGTACCTAACCGAAACTCATTTTCAATGTTTCCTTGAACGAAACGCTGATTGTATAAACCTTTGCAGAAGGGCTCAATTTGTGGTTTTGAAAGTTTGTATTAGAAGTCAGCCATTTGAAAACCAACTGTTTTAAACTATTGTTGCAAAGCAACATTTACATGATCACCCATGAGCCAATGGGAATCACTATTGATTTGAAAAGGGAACCAAAATGTTTACCCAGGTGAATCTCATGAAACTCGTTAAAAAAAAACGGTCATATTTCACCACAAGTATGTGTATAAATATATCTCATGGAATGAAGCCCATTTTTGGAACCTTTGTTTTTGCATTGTGAATCTTATTTTCATATTAAGCACAGAATAATACTTTATTGTAATGCGCATATATATATATATATACACACACACACATATAATACTGCATGTTTTTAATTTAAAGAACTGTTTTTGTTACTGTATTACTGTAATGAGAATTCGTTTTTTTCTGCATTGTGGTAATGACATTTTGGAGGGGAAAATTGGCTTAATTGTTTCAATGAAAACAAAAACCATATTAATGGTCCTAAAGATGTGCTTAATTTTAATGCAATTATAAAAAAAAATTATTCTTTTGATTTTGAGGTGACACACACACACACATATAATACTGCATGTTTTTAATTTAAAGAACTGTTTTTGTTACTGTATTACTGTAATGAGAATTCGTTTTTTTTCTGCATTGTGGTAATGACATTTTGGAGGGGAAAATTGGCTTAATTGTTTCAATGAAAACAAAAACAATATTAATGGTCCTAAAGATGTGCTTAATATTAATGCAATTATAAAAAAAAATGTATTCTTTTGATTTTGAGGTGAAATGACTTTTTCATGAGGTTCATCCACCCAGTGCTGGCTGACTTAAAAAAAAATAAATAAATAAAAAAAAATAAACAAGATATTGTTGTATTTATGATCAGTGTCTAATGAACAGTCTCCATGTTTCCTCACTGGAGCTCATTTTATTGTGATTGACTACGTTCAGGGTTGGTTTTGAATACGAATGTAGTACTAATTAGTGTCAAACGTCATAAAATGAGACGATAGGAATGATTGAAATCTGAATTTTGACACTTGGTGCCTGAAACACCCAAGACTGTAGTATGTTTTTCCACACAGATAAATGATTAATGGTACATATGGTTCCCTGGCCTCAGGGGAAAGTATATGCTGTGCACATACACACATAGTTACGGTGGCCGAGAGAGCTCAACGCGCTGCAAATGGAAAAAAAAAACACCTGCAACTTAAGAAAACAACTTCATCAATTTGACAACACACACACTGCAAATGCTCGTAACACAACCAAATAAAGAAACACGCTGCAAATAAAATACTTTATTTGTTTGCGTTGTGAGCATTTGCAGCACCTGCTGTCAAACTGATGAGGTTTTCTTGATTTGCTGGTGCTTTTTTCTATTTGCATGTGTTTTCTGAAGTTGCAGCGCGTTGAGTAGATTTATGAGAAGTCATAAAGTTACTTGAAAACATAAGGGTTGTGCACAAGTACAGGCTTTAGTGTTTTAGCTTATAGCTGTAGGATGTAGTTTGAAATGAATGATTGTGTGTTTGTGTTCAAGTGTGTTCAAAGAGAGTGCTGTCCACCTCATTTCTGTATGTTTGTTCCCACTGTAACTCATTGCTTGCACTCCTGTATTGACTTTTTTTTCGTGAGATGGGGTGTTGCATTGTGGTCTTTTCACCATGATTCTTAACATCAGAATATATAATTGTTTTTGATGATTTCTCCCATGTTATCTCATGATACACTGCTTAAATTAAGGTACACTTTAACTTCAACCTGAATAAGAAAATAAATGTTTGTATATTATACTCCATTAAGGAATGTTTAGTATATTTCTCCAATGTGGATGTAGTTGTAATACCTTTTTTCACTTTGTACAAGAATTCACTGTGTGAAATTTCGGATTGCATTTTTGTATAATACAATTGCTTTTCTTCTTTGAGAGGGCAGGGGGTATTGCTAACTGGATTTTTGAATTAGATATTGAAAAACTTGAAAATATTATTTAATAAGAAATGTATTTTATGTGCAGCAGTGATTCTGGCATGGATTATGATTAAATGATATTGTAAACCATTTTCCTCTCTGGTCTTTTGTACAAATTCATGCACTTTTATGCAACAACCATTAACACTGAACAAAATAATCTTTAATAACTATAACTGATAACAAACAAAATAGTTTCACCTCTTTTTAACAATGTTTTGAACAGATTCCCCATTATTAGTCAAATTTGCTTTGCTTGTGGCTAACCTAACAAAATGAATCAATAGCGCAAAGGTTGTCCTGAGTAGATTTCATTCCAGTGCTCTTAAGGGCACTGACCTATCCAGAGAAGTGTTTTCTTCACTTTGCTCCTTACTTTAGTACAACATAAACTGGTCTTTAGCCCCAAAACTGGTCTTTAACAAGGAAATACGACAACGTCAGGTATGTGAAAAAGGTTTAAATGCATTGAATATCCTGATCCAGAAAGCAGTTTTGTTGGAACAGTTGTACAAGCGTTTTCGTGGGGTTAAAATTTTCACCTCAATTAGACACGATCCTAGTATAAAGTGGATCTTTAAGTCAATCAACCATTGGTAGTGACATTTAATTCAGATTAAACCTTAACTTGTGACTAGCAGTGTATGATTAATAAAGTAAAAATTGCCGAAATTGACTCAGCTATGGTAATTTAAACTTCAAATGGAGTAACTTTGTAACCACTCTGGATTTTAAAGTGAAAGTTGTTAACTATTTCTTTGTAGAAAAGTAGTGATATGGAAAAGTTTGCTCTTTGCTAACTGTTTTGTCTAATTAAAGTACAAATTAAAAAAAAAACACTACAGACATTGTATCGCATGATTCCATGACTTGTCTGACCACCAGAATTTGCACTGAACTGCTTTTCCTGGGCTGGTTTCCCATTTCCCAATCTTGGGCAGGATGAAGTTGTTGGCATGTACGTGGGCTTTGTGGGTACTCGCCCTCTGTTCGGTCCAGGCAGCCAAAGATATCTGCAATGCAAAGCCCAAAGATCTACCTTTGGAGCCAATGTGCATCTACCGCAGCCCGGATTCTGAAACCCATCCAACTGAAAAACCAGAGAAGATCCCAGCTGGCACCAACCCTCGAGTGTGGGAATTGTCCAAAGCCAACAGCCGCTTCGCCCTCTCGTTTTTCAAGCAGCTTGCCGAGGGAAAGTCCAACGATGAAAACATCTTTCTGTCGCCAATTAGTATCTCAACAGCTTTCGCCATGACGAAGCTAGGGGCTTGTAACACCACACTGGAGCAGCTCATGAAAGTAAGGTCAAATAATTGTAACTCCAAATAAAGATCGATCACTTAGCAGGTCAATAACTAATATATTCTTCACATGTAGGTGTTTCAGTTCGATACGATAAAGGAGAAGACCTCAGACCAGGTCCATTTCTTCTTCGCCAAGCTGAACTGTCGACTATACCGCAAAAAGCACGAGACAACAGAACTGATCTCCGCAAACCGTTTGTTTGGAGACAAATCTATGCTTTTTAATGAGTCCTACCAGCACATCAGTGAGATGGTCTACGGAGCCAAGTTGCTGCCTCTTGATTTTAAGGTTACATTGGCATAAGTGTCTAAATGTAGCGCATCTGATCCTTGACCCTGTACTAAACATTCAAGTTTCGTCCTCCAGGGGAAACCGGAAGTTTCAAGGATGACGATAAATGAATGGATAGCCAACAAGACTGAGAACCGGATAAAAGACACCCTGCCAGAAGGCTCAATAGACTCCAACACCATATTAGTCTTGGTGAACACAATCTACTTCAAAGTAAGTGAGGACGCAGAGAGATACTTGTAATTAAGACGCACCTTTTCGGGGTGTCCACCTTCCAGCATAGTTTAGCTCCAACACCAATTAAACACACCTGCTAATCAAGGTCCAGAAGCGAACTGTGACTCTTAGGGGGTGTTTACACAACACTATTTTCAACTAAAAACAGAAAACTTTTTTGGCTGTTCCTTTACATGTCAGCTGCGATTTGGGGACCTGAAAATTCAAACGGGTTTCAAAGTGCATGTTTTTGAAAACGATGCCGTTAACGTCTCCATGTAAACTACGAAAATGCACATTTGTGAAAACGGTGAAGTCATACGCGCATATTATTTGTTCGGTCTATAGAAACAAGTCTTTGCGCATGCACTAGTGTTCGACATCGCCAACTACTGGCTTGGCATGCATAATACAACTTTTTTCAGTCATTTTCACTGAATGTCGAACATTTCGACAATGTTGTCGTCTATATGCAAAACTTTTCAAAAACACAAAGGAAAAACTTTTTAGCACATCAGTGACGTATAAACGTACCCTTAAACCTTAGCCTTCTCACCAAGAAAAAAAGCAAATAGAAAAACAGCACAGAGAGAGTAACCATCAAAATAAAACAGCTCATTTAAGTAAAATGCAAATCCTCATTACAAATAATTGCATCATCATAAAATTGGTTTGTGCACTTCAGCAGAGTATGGTGACAACAAGCCGGGTTGCAAAACGTATGACAGACACCCCTCCTACCACACAAAACCAACAATAAAAAGTAAGCATTTAATAACACATTATGACAAGGCTCACAGCAATGCAAATTAGTGACAGTAGTGGTGTAACGGTACACAAAAATGATGGTTCGGTACGTACCCCGGTTTTGAAATCATGGTATTTTCGGTAATAAAATTGCTTATATTTTATTAAATAGTTTTATTAAATATTAATATACTCATTACAAATAATTGCATCATCATAAAATTGGTTTGTGCACTTCAGCAGAGTATGGTGACAACAAGCCGGGTTGCAAAACGTATGACAGACACCCCTCCTACCACACAAAACCAACAATAAAAAGTAAGCATTTAATAACACGTACACAAAAATGATGGTTCGGTACGTACCCCGGTTTTGAAATCATGGTATTTTCGGTAATAAAATTGCTTATATTTTATTAAATAGTGGTTTACTGAACAAGTTGTGGTTCTGTCCTTATATAAAGTCATTTTTAATTAACATTTTTTTAAAGATAACAAATATCCATCTCAGCTAATGACATATCCTATATAGGGAGCGCTACTTGCACATTACTATAATAGTAAAGGTTACAATTAACAATAGAGCCCAAATTAAACTGTCATTTATTTTTAGATATAATAAACCCTCAAATAAAAAAAAAATGCAATGTATGCATACATTAATTACAAATCTAATTATAAAATTATGTTTCTATTGCAATTCACTGTTGGTATATAGGCCTAATCATTTACACGGTGTCTGTTTCATGGCAGATTAATTTAAATATACATTCAATAATTAAGACATGACTAGCAGGTTAAATAAAATATAAGGAATATATAGGCTAATATAGGGCATATGTTTAGAGAAATGCTCTTCTTTAGAGTTCATTTCTCTAGCCAGCTTTGGACACTGAATGACTTGCCTGAGGTAAATGAATTGCTGGCTGCATGACGTTATGTTTGCAAACTATTTTATTGACGTCTTTCCGCGGTTGAAACACTTATTGAGTGATTACATGAGCCATGAGATGTTCATTCATGTTTATTTCGAGTTATAACCAGTAACGTTAGTAAAGAGGAAGAGATGATCACGCTCACTCGCACGCCATGCTTTAACTGAAGCGCCTTTACCGTGATTTGTCACGCTACATTAAAGAGCGTCAAAATGGCATTTATTTTTTTGTATTTGCCGATAAAATTGACAGAATGTGAATTTATCCAAAGTAACAAAACACAAACTTATATGTCATTATTGTGTAGAATTACAACAAATATGCACAAAGTTAGTAAATTTACAGACTGACCACTAATACTGCCAATTGACTTTTCTGAAATGAAGCTAAACGTATATAAAATGGTTGCAGCAACGGCCAGAATAAAAACCATTGGCACGGCGGCCAGATATATTTTAATTAACTTACCCATTGATGATTTACTTAAAGACACATGTAATTGCTGGGGCTGAAATGCCTCTCAAAAGCTCTGGTGTATATCTTCCTTTTCCAATTAACTCCCAAATTTTCTTTAAAAAAGAATCTTGAAAACGACTATAAATCAGAAACAATGACCTCCTCCATAATGTTACTCGCGGCTTCCACCGTGAACAGCTTCATAATAGCAGAACTTGTCATAAAGTTAGTGATGTCAAACCCCACTAGGGGGAGATATGATTGATTTTGCTGTCATTTAAAATTAGTCTCTCATTGATTTACTATTGTTTGGCCATCTGTAATTTTGTCGCTGGACCACCAATCACAGAGCTGAACGCGTTAGGTGGGAGAATTCTAATATGGGTGTCTTTCATTTAACCATTCACATTCCAACAATCTGAATAGGCGGATTTGAAGGGATTATTTCCTCAGAAACAATTTATTTAGATGTCGATTGTCAAGTTATGAATTACAAAAAAAAATTGAACTGATATATAATAATAATATAATAATATAATAATATTTAACCTTCTGGTGTTGTTCGGGCATTTCAGAGACTGAATTTTTTATTTTATTTTTTTAATCGCTACTTCATCAGAATGGTACAAAACTCTATGACTTTTATGGCAATCACTATGTGACCACAAAAAAATTTGTGGACTTGATTTGAAAAAGCTAAATGGTTGTTTAAAAAAATTGTCACACTGGTGTTGTTCGTGGTCAAAAATCACCTCTATTGGAAATGAATGAAAAATACGCCCAAAAAAAAGTAAAAATACAGAGATTTTTTTGTATACAATCTACAAATCGTTCACAATGCAGAAAAAAAGTGCACAGCAATGAAGGGGTGACACTCCAAAATATTGAGTACAAAATAGACACACACTTGTGACCGCAAACAACACAAGCCTGACCCCCAAATGAAAAATACCAGAGGGTTAAAAGTTTCATTCATTCTATTCATGTACAGTAGAAGACCTTGACAAATTCTTCAGGATCACTAGAAACTTCCAGGCAAAGTATGTTGGAGCTAAACTCTGGAAAGTGGTCCTCCAGGAGCAGGACTGAACTCCCCTGACTTGTGAACTCTGTTACAATCTGGTTTTTGTGTTCCAGGGTCAATGGAAACACAAATTTGATAAGCAAAATGTCATGAATTCAGACTTTCACGTTAGCGAGACCCATAAGTGTCAAGTGTCCATAATGTACCAAGAGAGGAAATTCCAGTATGCCAAAATCAATGATGACAAGGTGAAGATCCTTGAATTGCCCTACAATGGTGCTGACATCACAATGGTGCTCATATTACCTTTTGAAGGTACAACCCTGTCGGAAGTAAGTCGATTATAAACAATAGACAAAATGTTCTCCTCAAAAATCTTCTCCTCTACTCCTACCTAACAAAGCTGCATCCAATTAAGGTGGTGGAAAACATGAATCTCAAGAAACTTGAGGGTTGGTTACAAGCCATGAAAGAGACCACAGTGTTCGTGCAGCTTCCTCGTTTCCGTATCGAGGACAACTTTAGCCTCAAAGAGCAGCTGATGAAAATGGGCCTTGACCATCTTTTTAGTCCAGAAAATGCCAGTCTCCCAGGTATGAAAGTAGCTATGTTGTTCGACTTTCTTCTGTAGAACCTAAAAGCTTCATAAGACTAGGAATGTAGAGCACAAGTCATATGGACTACTTCTATGAGGTCTTGGCTTAATTACGATGAAATTTTGCTGTGTGGATTTGTGTTCATTGTTGGGGGGACATCTTGAGTTCTGATGAATCTGTACAATAATATTTTCACGACATGTGTTGTGCTAGGGATAGTTGCCAATGACGGACCCAACTTGTACATCTCCAACGCCTACCATAAGGCCTTCCTTGAGGTAAAATACATTCAATATCGTTTGCAAACTCAAGCACCATGTTTTTATTATTAGTCTAACTGCATACCAAGATGGATTACACACTTTCTTAGCCAATGGTCTGGTTTTTCAATTTTTCAGGTGAATGAAGAAGGTAGCGAGGCTGCTGCCGCCACAGCGGTTGTTGCTACCGGACGTTCCTTAAACATCTACCGGGAGAATTTTGTTGCGGACCGACCCTTCCTTCTGCTTATCCGTGAATCCAGCATCAATGCCTTGATCTTCACCGGCCGAGTTGCAAATCCTTGTGGGAGCAGCTAATATGGATTGGATATGGATCCAACATGAAGACGACGGTTATTGATCGTCCTCACTTTTAACTTGACATGGCGGCCTTGTTACTTCATTATTGCTTAATAATGAACATTGTCACAATATATTGTTTTCTCAGTAAACCAAGCAAGCACTGGAAACAAAGACCTCAAGAGAAGCAAAGAGGATTTGAAACAGAAAGAAATAAAAGCAATATGTACAGGCACAGAACAAGGATAAAAAAGGTTTATTTTTTCATATGAGAAATTTGGGTTTAGCAGTATCACACAATCTGGGCTTACATAAATGTACATTTAAAGAACATAATTAAAAATCCTTCACAGTTACACTTAAAGTGCTTTATTTCTATTTAGAAGAATGGACTTGACACTGCGAGCGAGGGAAAAAAAACATAGTGGTTATTGTGAAAATGGCATTCACATTACTAATGATTCTGATTGCTGTACCATTTTAAATGTGAGAAGTCTCAAATTTTAAGTAATCATAAACTCAGATTAATTTTAAATAAGGAATTATACCTTAATATAATTTCTAAATTTTTTAATTTTAAACATTTACTTTTTCAATAAATATACTGGTTTGCTATTAAAATGAGAGTAATTGACTTCTAAGACAATAATGCTTATGTTTTGGAATTTGAAACTTTTTAAACAATAAAATACCTATTATATATATTTTTTTATTTCATGGATATGCAAAATAAAATATTTCTTTAAGTATGATTTAAATTAAAGTGATTAACATGTCATCCCAGATAGCAAAATTCCTGAGGCCCAGATCTGGCCCACATACCACGTGGAATGATGGCACTTAGACAGTTAGGCTCCTGTTTGCCAGACTTGGGCCACAAGCAAGCCAAAGGAAGGCCCATTGTCTGTCAAATTTTTGCCAAATGCATAGGCTTTCTAGCATTAATATGATGCTACTATAGCAACAATTTAGGACAGTCCGTTTCACAAAGTCACATTTTAATTGTTACATCTGACACACAAACTTCCCGCTCAAGCGGTTCAACTAAGAATGCAGCACTACTGAGTAAGCTAAAGGTATGATGAAATAACTCTTTAATGTTTAATAGAGGGCTAGATGGTCGTAGTTAGTTGATTATTTTGCTGCATTGTTATTGTTTGTTGCTGTTCAAGTTGTTTTATCTTAAAATGATGCATCTGTTAAATGGGTCGCAATGAATGTGTTATGTCAGGGAATCGGTCGCAATAAGCTTGTTTCATTGTAAAGCAGCCAGACACAATTAAGTATTTCTGGTGGTATCACTTGTCTGTATTTGTGGTAAAACTGCTGCCTAAGACATATTATTTCCTGGATGTCAGATTTTCAAATTTGTTGCCTGTGTGATTTTGTTTTATTCAATAGCTACTCTGCCATCTGTATTTGCTAAGTACCTTTTAGTAGGATCATTCACTCACATCGCATTTTTCATTCCACTGCGGTACTTTTCCATTGTATTTCAAACTAAATGCACTACGGACGACTTTGAATTTGTGTTTGAATGCTGCGCTCGTCTCAGGTCTTTATAGCAGCTTGTCGCGCATAATACATCATTCTAAAACACGGCGCTCAAGTTCAAAGAAATTCCGCTTCTAAAAACACGTCTCTAGACCTTGCGGTTTAAAAAATAAAATAAATAAACTGACTGACCTTTCTCGTGATTAAAACACTATCTGTGTGAACCCAGTATTCTAATAGTAGCGGGCAGGTTTGTTTACGGTCCGACAAATATGTGAATGGGCCACATATTTATTTTATTTTTTTTACTTTGTGCTACGTCATTGCCCCCTTTCACTGCCTCAGTCGCCCCCTCATCAGTGCTGTGCTGGCTCTGACTCCGGCCCACATACTGTGAAGAATTATGGCACTTAGGTGGTCCGCTCCTGTTTGCCACATTTGGGCTACAAGCAAGCCATAGGTAGGCCGCATGTCAGCCATGAATATAAATAAATAAAATAAAGTAGAACTGGCCCAAATCTGGGCCACATTTATTTTAATTCTGGCCCAGATCTAACACCTTGTTCTGGCCCACATACTATGTAGAATGATGGCATTTGTGCCATCCACTCCTGTTAGCCAAATTTGGGCCACAGGCAAGCCATAGGAAGGCCGCATGTCAGCCATGACAATAAATAAATAAAATAAAGTAGAACTGGCCCAAATCTGGGCCACATTTATTTTAATTCTGGCCCAGATCCAACACCTTGCTCCGGCCCACATACTGCGTGGAATAATGGCATTTGGGCAGTCCGGTTCTGTTTGCCAGATTTGGGCTTCAAGTAAGCCTTAGCATTGCTACATGTAAGCCAACCAAATAAACCTAAACTGGCCCTAATGTGGGCCACAGTTGATTTTTATTCTTCCCCACATTCCTCATGTGGCCCACATGCTGCATGGAATGGTGGCATTTTGGCAATGGTCCACAAGCAAGCCACTACACAGCCACATTTTAGCTATTAATGAACCAAATAAACCATAAATATACATTACCTGGGCCACACTAAGCCTTAAGTGAGTTATACATCAACAATACTCAACATTGTAAAGAGACATTTAAAAATGTCCTCCATAAATGTTCAAATAAGTTCCATAAATGTGTCCTACTTGATAAAATCATCCCGACCCAAGTTTTGCACAAGCAGCAATTAAAATGTCACAGATAAATATTCAAAGACGCATTCCAATACTTTAAAAACTGTTCTTCACAAGTTTGAACTTAAATGCTTCTCACTCAGACTCTACCTACACAATAAGTCTGTGAGTGTCATAGCTACGCTGTGTTAAAGAGCGCACGACGAAGATGAAAGGTTATATATCATAAGTCTTTAATCCAACAAGGATAAATCCGAACACAATGTAGCACAGCAACATTTCAGACATGTAGACGTAAGACCAGACAAACTCAAAGTGAACATACAGGAACTTAAGTACTCAGACCAAACAAGGATAATTAACCAGGCACACCTGAACAGAATAATACAATCAACACAACAAGGGAAATGTGCAAAAGGAAAACAAAGCCCAAATTAACAGAATCCGTGACAGTAAGAGTACAATCATTATAGTGCACTTCTGTTTTTATGCTGCACAGTACATATATAAAAAAACTGCCATTAAAAGCATGTTTCAAAAAATTAATTGCTGCATATGTAGCCTTCTTAAGACTCACATCCAGATCACCTTGCATCAGCTAACTGTGTTGCATCCTACTAAAAGTAGCCAAATTCTATTAGGCCATATTTACAATTTCAAGCTTCCATTTCAATTAGCCAGTGTCAAGTGTTACATCCAAGAAGTGGCCTCACTTGTCAAGTGTTACAACCAGAAGTGATCCTCATCTGTTTTATAATATATGGGGCATATTTGCCATGTCAAATGTGGGACTAGTTGGCTTGCACACTGATTAGCCAATGCTGACTGTGCCGTATATTTGCCAAAAGTGGCCCAAATTGTTATTAATTATTTGGGCAATATTTATCCCAAAATATTTATCGTTTTATTTTGCAACATCATATAAGGGCCACTTTAAGCTCACAGCCACATTAGCCAGGGCTCACTGTGCCATATCTTTGCCAAAACTGGCCCAGATACAGTTTAGGATAACTGTGCCACATTTGTGGCATCATATGTGGTCCATTTTAAGCTCACGGCCACATTAGCCAGTGCTCACTGTGCCGTATCTTTGCCAAAACTGGCCCAGATATGGTTTAGGATAACTGTGCCACATTAGTGGCATCATATGCGGGCCACTTTAAGCTCACAGCCACATTAGCCAATGCTCACTGTGCTATATCTTTGCCAAAACTGGCCCAGATATGGTTTAGGATAACTGTGCCACATTAGTGGCATCATATGCGGGCCACTTTAAGCTCACAGCCACATTAGCCAATGCTCACTGTGCTATATCTTTGCCAAAACTGGCCCAGATATGGTTTAGGATAACTGTGCCACATTAGTGGCATCATATGCGGGCCACTTTAAGCTCACAGCCTCATTAGCCAGTGCTTACCGTGCCATATCTTTGCCAAAACTGGCACAGATACGGTTTAGGATAACTGGGCCACATTTGTGGCATCATATGTGGGCCACTTTAGGCTCACAGCCACATTAACCAGTGCTTACCGTTCTATATCTTTGCCAAAACTGACCCAGATATGGTTTAGGATAACTGGGCCAAATTTGTGGCATCATATGTGGGCCACTTTAGGCTCACAGCCACATTAGCCAGTGCTTACCGTGCCATATCTTTGCCAAAACTGGCCCAGATAGGTTTTAGGATAACTGTGTCACATTTGTGGCATCATGTGCGGGCCACTTTAGCCTCACAGCCACATTAGCCAGAGTTCACTGTGCCATATCTTTGCCAAAACTGGCCCAGATACGTTTTAATATACCTGGGCCACATTTGCTGAAACATATGTGAACCACATTGAGTTTACAGCCTGATTAGCCTTTGTCGATTGTGCCACATTTTTGCCAAAGGTGGACCACATTTGGTTGGCACTATTTTGGCCATATTCACTATTTCTGTTCTACTACCACATGGACCACCTTAGGGTCACATTCAGATTACATATTGCCGTGAACACCACATCTTTGCCTACAGAGGCCCACATGTGATTTGATAAACGTGGGCCACTTCAGGCTTACATCCATTTTGTATGGGGCCATAAGAAGGCCACCAGTGCTGTGTCATTGCCTTAAGTGGCCCACATCCGCATGCTATCTGGGATGGAAAGAACTTTACAGACTATATTGCTTTCTGCAAGATAAAACAATATAGCAAGACAAATTGTAAAGGTAAATATTTTGGCTTCTCTTGGTGCAAATTTAGATGCCCGGAAATGTCTTTATGTTTGGTCGTTACGAAAGACAAAGACAACATGCAAATAAACAATTTCTACTGAGGGTCAGTAGAAATACAATGTCTTATTTCCTTGTACAAAGACTCTTTTGAGGTAAAAAAAAACAACTGACAATTTTTTTTGACAAGGAATCATGTTTGCTTGCTTATTCAGACAGACTAAGTTATGAAATATATACGTAGGCTATTTGCATTGAAATAAAATGTGTTGCTTGTACAAAATATTTGCTCCAGAGGGACTTGCGACAATACTGAACAAACTCTGAAGATATGGCTCAGTGTTGTCATTCAGTCTTAACAAAAAACTAGTAAGTAGAGACATGCACTGCATTACTTTTCACAAGCCAGACCATGAAAAAAAAAAAGAAAAAAAAAAAACTGAGGTAAATGTAATCACTGAAACCAATTTTATCACATTTGCCAATATGTATAATTGCTTTATAAGTTCAAGATACATATTTCTTCTTGTCGAAATCAACTGGTCATCAGTTTCACAACTTTTAAAAAGATATTGTGTGTGTTATGGTGTGTTTTAATTTTGCACCACTTTATCTGAAAGCAATTTCTGAATTGGAAATGGGGTGAAATATTGCTTTAAAAGTAGCTTCATTTGAAACTACATATTCTGTAACACTGTGTTAAGATTAGACACAATTTGGTTAGAAATTACTTGTTCAGTCAACACCATTAAACTGCAGTAGATGTATTGTCATACAGAAACATTAAATATTACAGCCTAATATATAAACTGCAGCAACACATTTATCCTCCACCATGTTATTTAAAGCTTGAAAACAAATACAAAAGCCAAACATAATATTTGAATGAATAATAGTTTAAAATAAAAAAAGAACAGACAGGATGGTCAACCATCAATGTTTTCAAGATCAACAACAGATATGCACAAAGGGAAAACATGCTGAAAATTATCATTAGCCCTAAAACCCAAATTAATATGATTAAATTTAGACTGCTAAAATGTGCAGTAAAATAACTGGAATGACTGATTACTTGTCATTAGACTGCAATTAATTCATTCACATAGAGATCATTTAATTCAATATCACCCTTATATGATTGGCATACACAAAACAGGCCCATGCCCCAAACCTAAATTTAAACTTAAAGGCAAAGTCCATAAAAAAGAACATCTTTTACATAATAGATTATGATTATGTTGTTTACAGACAAAATCATTTGCCCTTCTCTATTATCATGAGGTTGCATTGTGACATATAAAGGCAATATTAACATGCTTTTCTTTTTACCTGGGTTCTGCGCTGTACAACAAACGTGAAATTATACAGTTTCAGGATTGTATTTCACTGTGAATACTTCTGAGGCATGGGTATTTACATTGAGAGGAAATGTTCATATGCAAGTAGTTTTTTCTTTTTCTTTTTCTTTTTGCTGCACTTGTGAAATATGTTGACCCAAGTTACCCAGAGCTAGAATTCTAAGTAAGAAAATCCGCTTCGTACAAACCAAAAAAAAAAAGGTAAACACCAAAAGTAAACAGCGAGTTCCTGATATTTGTAAGAAGTGTTTACCTGCTGACCTGTGTTCACAGATGCGAGTAATGGTAAAAGTAAGTTCTAACCTGTGTTGATATTAAGTGAGGTGCACAAAATCCCTATTGGAAACATCAGTAGCTGATTTTTATATGCATCGACCCTTTCCTAAAAAATCAGTCACAACCAAGTGTGATTCACAGCCTTTAAAAAAATGATAACAGCATTACTTTCACTTAAAACACCTTTGCTTTTGTGGATCATTCTAGAAACTGTCTCTGTATAGTTATTATAAGTATAAATTTGCCTAAATATGCATAAGTGACATGTATATAGATATACAAATATTCTAAAAACAAAACAAAAACACCCCCATCCCATTTTTTAAGTGCCTGATGTAATCTCTTTTTTTCCTCTTCGCCCTCCAAATCTTAAGGGTTTAAGAACTTCCACAATAAATTTCAGTTCCTTTGGTTACTGAAAGCACCAGCTGGAAACATCTGTTCATAAGCCAAGTGTAAAGGAACTTGACCCCAAGGTTAAAGTGCCTTCCATCAGATGAAGGAAAATCTTACACTCAAAGTCATTCCGTGGCATTTCGGCGTATCCCAGTCATCACAGACATACGGTTTCCGTTTTCCTAAACGGCATCAACGACCAAGTCCGCATTTTGGTTCGTCTCAGCCTTAGACTCATTTCTTTTCACTTGACACAAAAAAGGAGCGAGGTTACATCCTCTGAGAGACCACTTACCCCTGCTCAAACACATTCTTACAAACAAAGTATTGCCAGACCAGTAAAACAAGTTGGTGCGACTAGCGAATCTCAACGAGCGACTTAAAACGTATGAAAAGAAATAAACACTGAACATAAAATTCAGCTGAGTGCATCCATGCATCTGCGTGTGACAGATCGGTATTGCGAAGTGATGTGAGAGAGAGGTAACTGAGCGGTCTATTGTAGCTTATCTGAGGTTGAAGGACTTCCTTGTTTTATATCACTGTATCGCCAACATTCAGAGTTGTTGAGTTCAGAGATGTATGAAAGCCTTAATGGGAACTAAACTTGAAATAAATATATACGTCACTGCTATACTCTACCAACGTCTTTTCACCAGAGTGCCTATATCACAGTATTACCACCAACATTAAAAGTAAAATAATGATGCAAGTTTTTCTTGTTATAAACCCAAAGTTCTATAACGACAATTTCCTTTGTGTTGAGGCTAAGTGTGAGCAATGTGTTTCAGTTCTATGGCAGGCCGGATCGGCACTTAACACAAAACGAAAAAATAAATCAAGAATCTGATGTTAGGTCAGACCTGAGGGTCCCTAATAAAAAACTGAACCCGTTTTCCTAAGCTTGCCATGGCTGGGGAGCGCAAAGTCTAGCCCCAGGTTAATTTCTCAAGATTGTCTCAAGGCAAAGTAGCAAAGGACTACGATGTCCTCTCTTTTTATAACTCATCTTCTGGCACAGAAAAGTTTGGCAATTTTGACGCAATTTGACCAAATCATAGCTAGAGCTTCTCTTTTAGTTTATCCTGAAAGATCTGTAGTAGTACAAAAATATAAAAAAGTAACATATAAAAGACAGGAAAGACTAAAAACAAAAAAAAACAAAAAAATCACTGCATCCAGTGGTGTGTGAGGTTGTTGGAGTGTGGCTTGTCTTCATATATTGATGTCCTGTTCAGTTTGTATGGTGAAGGTAGATGTGGTTTAAAGCGGAAATACCATTTATAAATCCCTAGAGAATACTATTCCTACCAAATTGTTCCTTGCATCTTTGTTATCACTGGAAAAAATAGAGGATCTTCGTCCAAGTAGGACACAGAAGACTCTTCCTTTTTTATCCGTTCCTCATTGACAGCAGCTGAGAGAACCTCCTGCTCACTCAACTCCTTCCAACTTGTAATTTCAGTGTGGATGGTGGGAGACAAGGGACAGAGGGATTTCTCAAGAGAAGGTTCTGTTGGACCCCGCTGTCCTGTGTCTCTCTCTAAACTTGTGACGTTTTCCTTCAAAGCTTTTCAGTCGGGCCCAGTGGTGGATACCGAAGGTTGGACACCTTCTCCGAAGGACGAGCCATCACCTCCACCATTGCCCTCAGCATCCTCCTGGGAGGGCGACTCATCTTCATTTTGGCCTCCACGGGAGGTGACCGTGGTAGTCTCGGGCGAGGCACTATGGGACACCTCCTGTGGGGCGCAGCCTGGATGGTTTTTGCGGAAGTGCTGGTTGAGGATTGCCTGGAACGGGAAGCTCTTGCCGCAGACGTGGCAATGGAAAGGCTTATTTCCTGTGTGCTTACGGATGTGGTACTCGAGTTGGTCCTTGCGGGTGTACTTCTTCCCGCAGATTCGGCAAACAAAGGGGGTAATGCCCATGTGCAGGCGCATGTGGCGATCTAGGCTGCCCTTCTGGTTGAAGGACTTGCAGCAGTAAATGCAGGTGAGACGGGGATTGTAGCGGAACCACCGATCACCTACCTGTTCTCGTAGGTACTCCTCATATCCCCCCATGTCAAACACAGCTTGTTCCTCTCCCTAGTAAGGGAAATGTGAGAGTTTATGGTTTGTTTTCATGATTCCCACCCCTTTTCCCAATTGAAATGCACTCTAAGTTAGGCACACCAACTGTTCTGAGTATTACGCAACTGCAGGCAATTTAAAGTTTCTTATTAGCTCGGTAAGGTGTGCTCCACTGATATTCCTTTGAAATTACTTCAACTGTATTCAGAGATCATAAAAAGTTAAACCAAGGGTTGTAAGTGTATAGAGCCAAGTCTTGATCAAGGTTGCCCTACCTGTGAGGTGGGGTGTCTCTGATCGTCAACTCTTCCTGGAGACTCACTCTTGGCTCTCTGGTGATCAGCCATCACAACCACACTTCCTGTTGGACTAAACCTGAAAGAAAAACACAGTATGGGTTCAATCTTTTAAAGGACACTTGTCGGCAGAAGAAAATGGGTTAAAGGGGTAAATGCATCACATTTTAAAGTATCACACCTGGACTTTCCAAACTTTATAATCAACATGAAAGGATGTTTGCAACTACATCCAATATACAACCAATTCAGAATAGAATGGGATACTTATTCAATATGGTATCATCAAGTACTGATTGGATAATGTAAATGGTTAAAAGAAAGGGGTTGAAAAGTAAGAAGGCTTGGTGACATTAGCTGAAATAGAAACTTGTTTTAGAAGTGGAGAAAGGCACTACATTTTGATAAAAGACCAATTAACACAATTTCATCAGAATAACATGAACTGATGAATTATGTTCAATAAGATTTTGGCGTTGAAAGTAAACTTCAGAAAGATTTTACACACCTCTCTGTTTCACTGATGCTACTGGACGGCTGGGAGCTTTTCCCACCTCTTCCTCCTTCCTGCACCAGTGTGCTACGTCCTGAGGTGTCAATCATCACTGTCGGCCCCTCCTCGGCCCCACTGCCCTCTTCCGTCGATGCCTGGGTCTCCGCTCCCATCCACTCATCCATCCTTTCCGTCTTAATCCGAAACCCATCCACCATCCGCACGTTCTCCTCTCCTCCTCTCTCCACCTCAGTCCCCGTCTCGACATACCACTGCCCAGCTCGGTTGATACGGAGAATGGGCTCTTTCCCAGTTCCCACCTCCTCTGAGCCAATGCCACTGTGCTCCACAATCTGGGGACTCATGGACTCCCCAGGGGGACTGATCTCTCGGACTTCCCTCACATCACGGATGTTGATCACCCCAGTGTTGCTAATCAATCGGGAACTAGTATGTCTGGGACTTAGGGAGCGGGACCCACCTAGCCCGGTCCCACCTCTTCCTGACTCAATGGTTTGGTTGGCGGTCCTGTGGACCCCGTTCCCGATCTCCTCTTCCACATCTGACAGACTGATTTTAAAGTGGATTCCCTCTAAAATCTGGGTGCAACGGTCAATAATGTGCTGCATTTGAAGGAAGCTGGCAGCCGTCAGGTAGCTGATGATATCAGCGAGCTGCAAGCACAAGCGTCCCGTGTAGCAGAAGGAAAGGAGCTGCTCGAACACGGTTGGGTTGCGGATTACTGATATGGACACGGTGCTCATCTCACTCAGTGACATGTGATCCCTGAAGTAGGGTGAGCTGGCGGCGAGGACCACCTTGTGGGCACGAAAACTGTGGCCCTGAACATTGACCACAATGTCACACAGACGGCCCTGTATTCGCAACTGGTTCAGATGCGACAGGACGGAGTTGCTGAAGTCCGGAATATCAAGTTGGATGCTTCCTGCTCGTTCCATGCGGGCTGCCTATTGCTGCTTTTCAAAGCTGCTGATAAAAAAAAAAAAAACAACAAGAAAAGTTTAGAACTGTTACAGTGGGACTTTCTGAGCATGTCAGCAATAAAAATTATTTTAATAAAAACACCACAGAACAATCAGCATTATTTACAAACAATGTTAAATATATATATTTTTAAATCCAAACACTTCTTCCTATCCCAACTTTAAACACAGAGACAACAATAATTAAACCATTCGTAGACTGATTCCCACAGAAAGTGTAAACACTGTCTCTCGGTGGTGTGACTTTAGGGTGGGACTAACTGTTAAGTCGACCAATGGCTGACAGGGGAGTGTTCAAAAACCTGTTTTAAAAAAAAGAAATTAGCTGTATTCCAGTTCACAGGGTCTCTACTTAGTGTTCACTGCACCCTACACACTCAACAGGGGATATTTGTAGAAGTTCACGTCACCTGACAAAATTTGGTCATATGGAAAACTCAAGTCACACTGTCACAGACAACACTAGAGTCAGGTAGATATTTTAGAAATAAATATACATTACCATACTTTTATATATATATATAAATGTATATAACAACTCCATGCTGTACTTATATACTGAATTATATATTTAAATAAACACACCTAGTTTAGTAATAAACAACTGATGTTTAAAATGAAAATGTGATGTCTCCTCGCTAATCACATCACTTTACACGCTCAAAAACAGTATAAAAAGCACTTCTTTTCATCAGCCTGAATAAAAATGCCAATCACATTTTTTTTAGCCAAACTTTTTCTGTGTCCAAAATCCCATCCTATCAGAGTATGTACTGAATTTGATAAATAATTGACTAGTGGGACCAGCGTTCTTGGTACCTATAGCACTTACATGTGGAAAGAGCCACATGGCTCATCATTTTTATTTTTATTTGTCAGCTTTTTTAAATCTGACAGCTCCTCAGCTTAATAGGTCTTATGGGACAGGAAAGTATCCTGACTGCACACCTCACAATGTCAGTGGATGCAATCCGTCAATTTGGATATTTTTCACCTACCGTTTCATTATTACTGCATATTTGGGCACAACGTACATTTGACATGCTATATAGTAGGGAAGTGACATATTCGAGGTGGTACAAAATGCCTTGTGGGTAAATAACCCCCTTTCCACTTCCTGTGAAGTCATATGCTGATGTACACTTGTTCCCCAAGTAGTTTGCAGTGGAAATCTTAAATTTGACTTAAAGTGGCCAAATGTCCTGTGAAGTCCACTTTGCAAGATGCGATTGGTAAATTTAAATATACACATTATTTTGCAAAAATTACACACTTAATCTATAAGAACTGACACTGTTGTTTGTAACACTTAGCATTACAATGTAACAAAGCTACAGAGTTAAATGATGGATAACTAAATTAATGGGTTAACAGCAGCAATTACAACAACCGGTTTAATTACAAGATTGTGCAATTACAAACAGCTTCATGAACAACATAAATACATATATTTCATTATTAACATGAAAGATAACATTAAATTACGTAATTAAATAGTACCATTGCAACAATAACGATGTAATGTAAAGTATGACCCAATTATCTTCAAGAAAGTTAGATTTGTAGTGAGATGCACATTTTTTACCTCACCTTTTTAATAACAGGCACAAAAAACCGCTCCACTATATTTTTCTGCACACTTGCACTTCTTTATGGCTACAAACCACAGCTGTTAGAGAGCAAAGTTGCCATTTTTTTCATTGCATAGGTCAGTAGGATTGAGTCGCAGTGCTACTTTGTCTCTCTCTGTTTTTGACATAGTATCGGTCGACGGCGCAGGGCATCTGTAACCGGCGGCGAGGCACCTCAGTTCGGTTCCAGTAACACACTGCAGCGCGGTGATGCGATGAAGCCTACCCGAAAAACAAGCACACACCCCGGCGCAGAGCAGGCAGGGAGGTGCCTTACCCCAGTCCACGCCAAATTTATATATAAAAAAAAAAACACCAAATACGATTTTCCTTTTACGACAGCCTGTTCTGGGTGATTTGGCTTTGAATTCCCCCCATTTCACGACCACTATTTAATGTTATACTTATCGCCAGGCTGTCGCTTTCGGTTCCTCCGCCGCTCTCATATTCCCTCATGTATAACATGAGCCAATGTACAGAAAATGGCATTCTGGGAAATGTAGTTCTGTCCCGCTACAGCCATAGCAATCAAAAATTGAGAAATTCCCAAGTATAGACTCACGCTCCCATGATGCTTTGCTTTACCATCGCTGTGAAAGTGGGTAAAGAGTTTGGTTGCATTTTTTGGTGACAGTTTCTTCCTATATTTTATGCGTGAAGGAGTATAAACAAAAAGGTATTTACTTACTGAAATACTGTAAGCCGTTTTAAACATTTACATTAATGTTGCATTTTATGAATAAATTAAACAAATGGAAAAGGATCTCTTGTTGCAGGGCAATGCAGCCCATTCCATGACATCAATAAAACTGAACCCATGAAAAAAAAATTGTCATGTGTCTTTACTAACAAACTGACATAATTATCCGTTATTCATCCCTTACCATCCGTTATTTGCATTGTATTTACACAATGAAGCCTTAACCGTTTTCAAATTATTGTACTGCATGTTGTAGTTACATTGTCATAGTAATGCTTTGGTTCTCTGAAAAAAGAAAAATCATTGAGCTATAGCATTCATCATTGAGCAATAGCAACAAATTTGTTTCCACAATTGAACTTGTTACGTTAATTTCAATCATTTCTACATCTGATTTTATGAATTTCAGAGTATGAATTTCTGAATATCAGAGTTTCAAATAAATTGTATATATCAGTAATCAAATCCTAAGGGATAGGCTGCAATTAAACCTAATTTTATTACAGTAATAATACAAAATAATTAATAATAATTATAATTTAGGGAAACAATTTAATGCGGCACTGCATTCCCTATTTGTGTGTCTGTAAGCTAAATGGGTAATTAATTCATAACCTATTCATGAATCTTCTTGAAACAGTATCTAGATTTTAGATTTAAATATATATTATGGATGTATAAAGGACAGTATGCACCGGGTAATTACACAAAAAAAGTTAAAAGGCAAATTGCTTACAGTAGCAGTATCATGAAGTGGTGTAATGAAACTGAATATGTCAGAAATTCATCCATTTAAATGTAAATGTGGATTATCAGTGTAAATATGTACATATAAGCATATTTAAAAATTAGTGGTTTAGGCTATAATTATTATTTATAAAAATCTTAAAATCTAATAAAGAAGCCATTTTAGCAGTTGTCCAGTAAATGGCGCTCTTTGCTCATATATGAGAATTTTTTGCTACTGTGAAGAAACCAGAATTATATTTACATTATATCTTATTGTCCTTTGTGCTCTTCGGGAGTTATTAAATTGCCTTATAATTTAATTGCATCTATATAACCATATTATTTAATTGTAATTCTATTTACAGCTACAACGGTGTTCAAAAATCTGAGACCACTTGTGAAAATGATTTTATTTTGCATTTTTCTAAATGTACAAATGAATTAGGGATAATTTTTTTTTTATAAAAAATTATATTGTCACCATAACACTTTGATTTTAATAATTAATTATTTAAATAATTAACATGAAAAATTAAGCTGCATTTTTAGTATGTCTCTATTTTCTCTAATGACAGCAGCACTTAAGCAGATGGGGTTTGCATCTTGAACTTCAATGAAAAAACATCAGACTTTTTGTCCATACAGTTTTTTAAATTAATTTTTAGGTTTTAATTTTGAAATTTGCTTCTGCATTGCAGATTTTCGATATGGTCTCCAAATTTTGGACCCAATTCTAAATACTAAGCAAAACATTTAAATAAGAGTTTTTAATTAAATCAAATCACAACTTTGATTGCTTTTTCTTCAACAATATTTATTAACAACTAAAAGAACAAAAACACATGGACTAGATGTTACAATGTGCAACACTGAACAGGGATAAAACTGGCTCATGATTTGATTTTATGTATGAGGAACAGATAAATACAAGCGTGTACATTAATTGTGTTGTAATGTGACAAGCCAACAGAAAATTCACATAGACATTAATCTTAAATTCCCCAGATATTTCCATCCCATCAAATTAACTTCATTAGAGTTGAGCCATGCAACCCAGCAAAGACAAAACTACCCCTGATGGGCGCAAGAGCAGACCATTGTCCACGAGATATGATACACGGCGTACTATCAAAGTAAAATAATAAAATATATTTACAATTAATTAACACAACACTTAGTTCCATCCCTCCAAGTTTCAAATTTATTGGAACTGTTTCAAGATAAATTAATATTGACAGCTAATGTACATGCACACTCTTCTACAACAACAGTTTATTTGTTGAAAGGTGAAGAAGAAAAATTCATTTACAAAATACATTCTGGATCAGGGGCAAAATAACATCCTAATACCATAGTGTTAACTTAAAGAAACACAAGAAACACAAGTACCTCTCGACTGTATTTCTTCAATTTAATTCCAAAAATGTAGTACAAACAACCATAACAAGCTAGTATTTCTCACATCAATCCATTTTAGACCGAGTCAGTAATGCCTATGTTGGTTCTCAAGGAGCAATTCCCTAAAAAGTGCTTGTCTACAGGTTTCCATTTGACAGGGATGAAAAAAAGACTGAATAATGGTTGGTTATGTGCTTCCCTAAGTTGCAAAAACGTTCTGGCGATCTGTCAGGAATAGCAGAAGACGAAGTCTTTAATGTAAGCACATGCCAAGACTTCCAACAAATCCTGGTTTCTCCCAGCCTTCCGCTACTGTTAAGAATCACAAACAATGAGGATGCCAAACGAACACACTCACTTGCACACACAATCGAGACATAAATGTACACCAAAAGTCCCTTTAAGAAGAAGAGGTGATATTCCCAGAAGACACTATGGTTTCCCTAGGCGAGTATTCAGGCTCGTCCTTATTGGGGTGGGAGGAGTTGTCCGACTTGCTCCTGCTGAACTCGGCGCCCATGATGGGCCTGGAGAACTTGCCCACCGCTTGGTCGCAGGCGCAGCAGTTGAGCATCTTGATGAAGGCCCGGCGCATCTCATTGCTGGTCAGGGTGTATATCAGAGGGTTCATGGCGGAGTTGAGCACAGCCAGAGCCAGGAACCACTCGGCCTTGTAGAGGATCGGGCAAGTGCGGATCTGGCAGGCAACATCAAGCAGAAGCAGGATGAAGAGCGGCGCCCAACACGCGATGAAGCAGCTCAACACGATAATGACGGTCTTCAAGAGGGCCATGGACTTCTCCGAACTCTTGTTGCTGCAGCGGCCATTGGCGACCTTGCGGAAGACCAGCTTGCGGCTCCGCGTGCGGACCAGGGCGTAGATGCGGGCGTACAGGATGACAATGGCCATGAGGATGACACTGAATACGGTGGTGCAGAAGAGGATGTAGGTCTTGTGGTAGAGTGGCAAAACTGTGGAGCAGTTGTTCATGCTCTCGATGCAGTTCCAACCCATGATTGGTAAACCGCCCAAGATGGCAGCGATGAACCACACAGTGCTGATGAGCATGAAGACCCGGCCTGTCTTACCATTGTTGTGAAGCTTCATCTTCAGCATGGTCAGGTGTCGCTCGATAGCAATGGCCAAGAGACTGAACACCGAAGCGGCCAGAGCCACAAACATACTCCCTTCCCTGAAGAACCACTGCGTCGGGGTCAGCCTATACGTGTTGGCTCCCGACAGCAAGATGTTCGCAGTGTACACCACCCCGGCCAGCAAGTCTGACAAGGCCAAGTTCCCGATGAAGTAGTACATGGGCTTGTGGAACTTCTTGGTCCTCCAAATGGTGAGGAGAACCAGAACATTTTCCAGGATTATAAAGCAGCACACGATGATGAACACGACAGAGTCCGCTCTGAGTCCCGGGTCCTTGTTGACCTTGCGAAATTTCCCAGTGAAGTTGTAGTGTCTGGCGATTAGGTCATCCATGGTTCCTACTGGCTTG
>NW_015505277.1:3882308-3883610 GCF_001515645.1 Sinocyclocheilus grahami | reverse complement strand
GACCTTGCGAAATTTCCCAGTGAAGTTGTAGTGTCTGGCGATTAGATCATCCATGGTTCCTACTGGCTTGGTTGGTTTTAAATCCAACGTGCAACCCACCACAGGCCACAGAGGGGTGCTGGTGGACTTGGGAAGCTGGGTATCCAGTTCTCCTCTTAGTATGATGTCATGTAAGCAAGGTTTTCTCAAGTCAGGTAAAAATGCTTAGAGAGGACGAATGTGGTCCACAAATCCAACAACTGCATCATGAAAACGCTAGAAGAAATAAATAGCCGTAAATTAGAACTGCATAATGGTATAATACCACATTATTTCCCAGTGAAGTTGTAGTGTCTGGCGATTAGGTCATCCATGGTTCCTACTGGCTTGGTTGGTTTTAAATCCAACGTGCAACCCACCACAGGCCACAGAGGGGTGCTGGTGGACTTGGGAAGCTGGGTATCCAGTTCTCCTCTTAAGATCTTGACATTTGTTTCTTTCCTCTTCCCAGCCTTTCACCTAACATGCCATGTGTTTCCTGTCAACTCCGCGCCCAATCGCTCCCATGCCAACTAAACGCAGATGATTTTCAGCCATTACAACGGACAGTTAAAGAAACATTCCATGGAAAGTGTCCGGAGCATCGTGCACGATTCGCACACAAGTCAGTCAACACAAAATCTGTGAATTCTTCAGCACTTAGCATGCAAGAATTTCCCCTACAGCTGCAGTTCATATTTCATGATCACAAAGCTTTACAATTAGTGCCAAACTGATGATTGGTGGAGCCAAAGGATGTTTGACCCACACAAAAAATATCACAAATCCTGTTTCCATCACATGGCACGTATGAATCACTGAGGCAACACTTTCCCTAAAATGAGTTCTGGATTAAAAACAAGTCCACAAACAATATCCATTCAACCCTCCCTGTGTAAAAATAAACAAACAAAAAAATGCATTTACAGTAACATACTTACTATGGATATCACAAGGACAAGATTCAGGAGGGTTAAAAAGTAAAAATGTGTAGCTCATTTTTTTTTTTTTTTTCACATTAATTTTTTTCTGTACAAAATTGTGTTATTTGAGCCTTTTATTTTTTAAGTATTATTAGTTTTTTTATACAAGAAATATAATTTATAGAATACATAATGACATTCTGGGAAAGAAATGTTCTTCAACCTTAGTCCATAGAATAAGTATTTATTTATAAATGTATCAGATTAAATTAATCCATTATTATTATTACTACTACTACTACATTTATTATGCATTTTAAATTATTATTAATGAATGAATATATTTTTAATAATATATATA
>NW_015505277.1:3875468-3882286 GCF_001515645.1 Sinocyclocheilus grahami | reverse complement strand
TATATTTAATATGTATATATATTTTTTTTAATATATATATATATATATATATATATATAATAGATAAAACATTTCTTTAAAAATATTTTAATAAAACATACATTACTTAAACATTTAAGAGTTTTATTATTATGATTATGATTATTAATTTATTTAAATAAATCAAGATTATATTTTAATACAGTTGCTGTCTATAGAGATGGTCTTGAATATTAAATCCAACTCACTTCTTTGAATCCAGATGCAGGCCATGTGCAGAACAGACTAAAGCCTTTTAAAAAGTGTAAAGATTTGGTGCCCCTTCAGGCGTGGATAATAAAAATGGCTGTAACTTGTAGTCACTACATTAAATTGACCTCATAAAGCAATCCTGGGGAATATGATCTCAGCAAACAACAAATGAACAACAACTCAATTGACGGGGTACAGCTAGCCAACACACACACACACACACACACACGTGATGCGCTGCTATTTTAACAAGGCCGTCCAGGGGTTTACACAGGCTGACATGATCTAGCTGACAAATGTGGGAAAAGTGACTGATAAAGAAATATATTGTTCTAGAAAGAAGGAAAGAGAGCAGAGCAGGACAGCTATATTCGGTTTTAGAGGTCACGCTGCCCGCCAGAAACACGGCACAAATATCTCCTCTTGCAGTTATTCAAGACACATTTGTTTGAAATGCTAGATAGCAAAATTAAACGGCTTTGCAAACGCCAGATCAGCAACAGGTCGAGCCATGAGAGTGGAACCGTTGACTCTCTTATTTGCATCACAAATCCCCCCAAAGATCCTGGATCCTTTTGCTCCTCGCAGGCAAAGCTAGCATAATAATGTAAACGCTAACAGCGCACAAACTAGGTAAAATCTGTGTGTATATACCTCTGTTATAAGTCATTAGTAATCAATAAATACGTCTGGGCATGCTTGTTGGCTTCACTGGCACCACATTAACCTTGAGTTTCATCGGTTAAAGCTGAGACAGGAAGACTCTCATAACATCATCATGACTGCTACAGCGGTTCGTACGAGCTGCGTGACACACCGCACATGCTCTCGCTTTCACTTGCTGTGTAAATTCCTCTACAGTAATTAGTTCCACATGCCCAGCTGGACCGGCGGAGGACTTTTTCCCAAATAATGACGTTTCTCTTCTGTTTCTGTTGAGGTTCACTGGGCAAGACAATCGCAATAGACATCTATTCACTGCATGGCAAGATGTTTGGACGAATAATAAGATGTTAAATTATTACAGGTGCATCTCAATAAATTAGAATGTCGTGGAAAAGTTCATTTATTTCAGTAATTCAACTCTAATTGTGAAACTCGTGTATTAAATAAATTCAGTGCACACAGACTGAAGTAGTTTAAGTCTTTGGTTCTTTTAATTGTGATGATTTTGGCTCACATTTAACAAAAACCCACCAATTCACTATCTCAACAAATTATAATACTTCATAAGACCGATAAAAAAAAATGTTTAGTGAATTGTTGGCCTTCTGGAAAGTATGTTCATTTACTGTACATGTACTCAATACTTGGTAGGGGCTCCTTTTGCTTTAATTACTGCCTCAATTCGGCGTGGCATGGAGGTGATCAGTTTGTGGCACTGCTGAGGTGGTATGGAAGCCCAGGTTTCTTTGACAGTGGCCTTCAGCTCATCTGCATTTTTTCAAAATCATCACAATTAAAAGAACCAAAGACTTAAACTACTTCAGTCTGTGTGCATTGAATGTATTTAATACACGAGTTTCACAATTTGAGTTGAATTACTGAAATAAATGAACTTTTCCACTACATTCTAATTTATTGAGATGCACCTGTATATATATATATATATATTTATTTATTTATTTTTTTGCAAAAGGTGAGAGAAACTTTGTGTGTTGACAAGCATTGAGATGCTTTTCAGTATTCTCTATGGATATTATTTTATCATTTGTATATATAAATGTTTTAATTATTACGCTGAAATGCTTTTCATTATTTATACTTTGTGAGCAAAACCTCAAGAAACATCACATAAACATAATTCTATATAAGGTTATTTTATAAGGTTCTCATTAAATACTATATATTTTCATCTTTTTCTATTTTATTTTTTTTAATTTTTAACAAATAGTTTTTACACTGAGATGCTTTTCAGTATTCAAATTTTGTTAGCAAAGTAAATTCATAATCAAAATCATAATGATTAAATATGATTAGGTATTAAGTGTACATAATAATACAAATAGTGTATATAGACACGCACAAACAGTAAATATATAATTTATGTTTTTATAAATCTGAATATTTTGTTTTTTACATACATTTTCTACATTTAAAAAAAGAATACAAATACATATAATCATCAATAATTAGAAAAATCTAAAGCAAGACAATGTTTAGATATTTTAAATTTTAACTTATAAATAACCACATTATTTGATTTGTATAAAAAAAATTTTTTTTTAAATGACTATAGCTGATCTCTGATTTTTGATCTTTAAAAAAACATGCATGAATAAAATAAAATAATAAATATTTACACAAACATTGTTTGACTATATATAATAATTTTTAAAAATCATATACATTTCAAAACAATATATAGAAATTTTAAATATATTTCTTAAAAGCATGTTAAATGAAGTGGCCTCAATCTGAGTGGCAAAAAGCATGTAAAATCATGTTGGTGTCACTTCACGGTGATCAGCACAAACACACAGAGCAATGAGGGCCAGAGGAAAGTGAAACAAGCGTGGAGCCCAGAGTCTAGAAAGCCACCCGCCTGCTCTTTGTTGTCCAGCCGCAGTGTGATTCAGCTCAGTCTAAGCCTTTCTGCCTACCTGTTTATTACAGAGGTTTTGCAGATATCTGAACAATAGAAGACTTTGTGTTTTAAACACAGGACGAAACTCACATGCACACACGCATGATTTGGCCAGTGTTATGTAAGAAGATATTGGAGCCGGTCAGTAGAAGTAAGGTAAAATAAAACACTATTATATGCTGACCATCGACCTACAGATTTCTCCATCTTCTCAAATTTCAAAACTGATCTCAGTTCAGCAACAACAACAAAAAACAAGTCAATCTACCAAAGGACAACCAAGGTAACCATGTCAGCACCCTACATAATCTAGATTTGTTGTCACTGATCTGTCATTTTGAGGCAATCGGAAAGTGCGCTTGATATGATGTTCAGATATATGCCTAAAACAAAATAAAGTAAAAAAGAGAAAATAAAAAGCCAAAATGACAAATAAAATAAAAACAAGCTAAAATATATAAATAAAAAAAGATATAAAATAAAAATGATACAATACAATAAAAAAATAAAAATAAATAAAATGTAAGATAAAACAAAATCGAATAAATAAATAAACAAAAATAAATAAAATATAAAATAAATAATCAAACAAAACAAAATATATTAGATAAAATAAAAAAGCTGTTAAAAACAACAAAAAACTAAATAGGATCAAATAAATTGTTAAAATAAATACAATAAAATAAATATAAGTGTAAATAAATAAGTAAATAGATACTAAAATAAAATAAAAAACAATACAATAAAATAAAAAAACTCAAATAAATAAAATCAGCTTAAATAAATAGATAAGATACAATTAAAAAAGAATAAAATAATAACATAAAATAATAATAATAAAAATAATAACATTAATAAAATAAAATATGCTAAAAATATAATAAAATACATACATATATCATAAAATATTAAAGGGATATAAAGTAATTAAAATAAAAACACTAAAATAAATAAACAAAGAAACAAACACAAATAAATAATTAAACAAATAAATAACCAAGATTGACCTTGATTATCCCCTGAGGATTGATTTGTGACTTTTTAATCAAGAGCAACCAGTGGCGTAGCAAGTCAGCCCCGGGCCCATATGCAAAAAATTTGTATGTGGGCTTCAACTCTGTTAACTTATTGTTGATTTTTCTGAATAATTTGAATTATTTCGTTTTATAGTAGTAATTTATAGCATTCTATAAATATATTGATCATGTCAGTGAGGCAAGTATTTGATGAGTTTCGGTGCAGTTTTTGTGAAGCGTTCCTGCTCAAGATCGAGACTGCAGAAAGCCACCCTATTTGTTTTCTTTATTTTACAAAAGCACAACATTTTGTTGATATTGTGAGTGCACACAAATAAAAGTAGACACTTTGCAGCTCCGAATGATGTATAGGCTACTCTTACCTTTATGAGGAAAAATGACAGCGTATTTTGTTTCCACTTCCACTAAATCGTGTTTATTTGAGAAGGCTAAACTGATCAAACATATGTTCAACTCACTGTCTGGCGCTGGCCTTTTGGTATTTTAAAAAACAAAAACTTGAATTTAACAAACATAAAATTAACTAAATAAAGAAACGAAACAAAATATAAACACTTTGCCATTAAAAGCCAAAACTGAACTATTTTAATGGCTGCAACAGCAGCTGTGTAATGGGGAAGAGAGAGAGAGAAAAAAGAAACGGGCTCGGGTCGGATTCGGGCGGAGAATTCTGATAAGCTGTCGGACAAGGGCCGGGCCCGTGCAGGGCTCTATATTCGTTCCCTTGTTTCAATTAAAAGTTCCCCCTCGGCTCGGCAGGCCCCCAATCTGCCCGGGCCCATATGCACCTGCATACCCTGCATCCCCAGACACTTCGCCCCTGAGAGCAAGCTGGATGCTAAGCAGATATTACAGGCTCGGGTCGGATTCGGGCGGAGAATTCTGATAAGCTGTCGGACAAGGGCCGGGCCCGTGCAGGGCTCTATATTCGTTCCCTTGTTTCAATTAAAAGTTCCCCCTCGGCTCGGCAGGCCCCCAATCTGCCCGGGCCCATATGCACCTGCATACCCTGCATCCCCAGACACAAGCTGGATGCTAAGCAGATATTACACCGGGCTGATGACAATCACTCGTTAATCCACAATAGCTGTTGAAACAGCTGACTGACAGCAGCCAAAACGGTTGATGATAATAAGAAGCAAACAAATCGAGCAAATGCATTTGAAAGAAGATAACAAAAGAGGGACACCGTGGCTTTGCCAGTATTATGCGAGTCAGTACATCTGAAAACAGCCATTTCAGATATCAGAGCAGTTGATGGTTGTGGTTTCTTTTATAATGAGGTTTGGGGCTGGAGAGGCTCTTCTTACAGCAGTATAAAGGTGAAGGCGCGTCCCCGTGAAGCGCGGGTCAGTCTGCAAATCTCAGCTCTCCGCTCTACACAGCCGTTGCCACAGCGCAGGGAAAACTATGCGCAGTCCAACACTCGCTTCCCTCGCTTTTCTTCCCGCTCCATTCGCATCTCCCATAGTCCCTCAAAAGACAAGTCACGTGTCGCTGTTTGTGGTCGACTATATAGAACTCCGCAATGAGTTTCACTTTTACAGTGTATTCAACTTAAATATCTCGTTTATAAAGTCATTAAAGTCTAATTAAAGTCATAAGCGTA
The DNA here is from genome assembly GCF_001515645.1 of Sinocyclocheilus grahami. Taxonomy (NCBI): domain Eukaryota; kingdom Metazoa; phylum Chordata; class Actinopteri; order Cypriniformes; family Cyprinidae; genus Sinocyclocheilus; species Sinocyclocheilus grahami. The sequence continues at coordinate 3,876,822 of NW_015505277.1, read as the reverse complement.
GCCAGTTTTACTGAAATATTCACATTATAAATATCACGTTGAACTGAATTTGAATATCATTTATTGTTGTAAATTCTTGTCAAATTTGTCTTGTCTTTTTAATTTACAATTATTAAACATTACTGTTAAAAGAGGGTGTGGGAAAGTTAGCTGAAAATTAAAGCCATAAGTGGAACAGGTTATTCATTTTTACTGAATATTGTTTACAGTCCGTATCCAGTCCAGATGGTGGATCAGCACCTAGAGACGACCTCTACAGACCTGAATGTCAGCGGAGACCAGATGGACCCTAGAGACAGATCCTCTGTGAAGACCTTGTCGGCCATCGGCACAAGACCATGAGAACCAGACAAGTCCTCTGCTCAATCTGACGTGCGTTGCAGCCTGGAATTAAACCCCACCATGCTGGTTTCATCTGGCCCGAGGAGAACTGACCCCCACCCCCCGACTGAGCCTGGTTTCTCCCAAGGTTATTTTCTCCATTTCTGTCACCGACACTATTGGAAGAGAACTGAACTGAGCTGGACGATGACTGAATCACTGAATCAACAACTGACTTTAACTGATAAACGGACTGTCTTTCCTGTTGAACACTGTAAAGCTGCTTTGACACAATCTGTACTGTATAAAGCGCTATATAAATAAAGGTGACTTGACTTGACATTATTCTAAAAGTAAATATGGATGAATTTATGTAAATTTTTAAGTCCACAAACAAACAAAAAAATTATTCTTTTACAAAACTTTTACAAGAAGACTTTTAAAAAGTGATTTTTACTTAAGTAAATAAATTAAGAAATAAATTCAAAACCTGCATATAGGATATTGTTGCTATGGTGTTGCTATATGTGTTGAACTTGAATACTAAGTTATTATATTCTGGCCAAATTTTCTTTTTGTTTTTGTTTATGATTGTTAAATATTACTTGTAAAAATAAGAGGGCTTGGCGACATCTCTGGATATTTAAAGTCATAAGCAAAGCAACTTTTTAAATATTATTTACATTACACAATCTATTAGTAAATATGGACGTTTATGTTAATTTTATAATAAAATAAATATGAAATAAATAAATAAATACTATTATTATATAAAATACTTTTTTCCACTTTGTCCACCAGGCAAAAACTGTAAATCCAATTGCTTAGAAAAGTAAAAGCATGACTCTCTTCTCCATTTTATAGTATTTAAGTACTGAAGTTTATAGTTATTAGCAATAGAAACAGTGATGCTTGTCTTACTAAACACCTATAAATAAAACACTATTTAGATCATTTATGAATCGGTTTTAACTTTAAACTATTCTAACTTTCAGAAATTTCATCCTCGCGAGAATGACAAAACCTGCCACAA
>NW_015505277.1:3837402-3875332 GCF_001515645.1 Sinocyclocheilus grahami | reverse complement strand
TATATATATATATATATATATATATATATATATATATATATATATATATATATATATATATATATATATATATATATATAATACACTCCTTCACAGACACTCTCAAGAGGTCCCATGCTATTGTCACCATCTCTTCCCACTCTTTCCCTTTCCATTGATTCATTTCTTACACATATCTGTCACAACTACCGGTATCTCTTGCACAGCTCCACTCGATATTCCGCCACACTTCTGGAGGAGTATAAACACAACATCCCATCTCTCAGCAGCGGGCTGACTCACAGTGCATTTATCACAGCCGTGCTGCTGGAAGATAGTTGAGGAAACATAGCCTAACTGGACGGGATGCTGACCAACGTCAACGTCGCCATTTGAACCATGGGTTAGTCTCTAAATTCGCATAATCTCAAAAACCTGTGTCACATGAGGACATAACCAACACTGATTAATATTTCATGCTGTCATCTGAGCTCACTGCTAATCTAGGATGTCCCAGACTCAGTGCTCTGAAGCATATATTGCTATGCCAGAGGCTTAAAGTTGATTTTTCTTAAATTATATATATATATAAGCTATACACAATTTTAGAAATGATTATAATACAGTATTATATAAATGTAATTTAAAAATATATAATATGTGACCCTGGACCACAAAGCCAGTCAAAAGGTTAAATTTTTTGAAATTGAGATTTATACACTCCAAAGCTGAATAAATAAGCTTTCCATTGATGTATGGTTTATTATGATAGGACAATATTTGGCCGAGATACAACTATTTGAAAATCTGGAATCTGAGGGTGCAAAAAATCAAAATATTGAGAAAATCGCATTTAAAGTTGTGCAAATGAAGTGAGCAATGCATATGACTAATTAAAAATTAAGTTTTGATATATTTACAGTAGGAAATTTACAAAATACCTTTTGGAACATGATCTTTACTTAATGTCCTAATGATTTTGGGCATAAAAGAAAAATCTATAATTTTGACCCATACAATGTATTTTTGGCTATTGCTACAAATATACCCCAGAGACTTAAGACTGGTTTTGTGGTCCAGGGTCACATATATGTAAAATAAATGAATGCAATTGTATTTTATTAAATATTTTTTATATATTATATACAGTATAAAGAGTATAAATTTATACATTAATTGTCAATAATTCTCTCTCTCTTTCTCTCTCTCTATATATATAATTAATTAATTTATACATTAAAAACTATATAGTAATTGAATTTATATTATTTTGATTATATAATAGTTTTATATTAATGAAAATCTCATATATAAGAATTGCATTTAATGTATTATTTACACATACAAAAATTACAAAAATTGTCTTCTGCTATTCTCAACAGCCTAGTCAAAATCAAAAAGCCAAATGAGCCGAAATCTCATTATTTTAAATCTCACAAACACCCATTTCTCAACCGATTGTCTCATTTCCTTGTGTATCCAATCATCAACGCTTCAACTTGAAGCAAAAATGTCAGCGTTCACAAAACACATATGTTGTGTATGAAAGGAGCATAAATCATCTATACAGCCATCAACGCTGCATTTACATTGCACAGAGGAGGTCTGACATACAAAGAGAACACGTCGTTGTTTTGTACAAGGCACGTGGGAGGGTTTCCTGCAGAGAATATAGGATGCTTGCGAACAAAGAAACACAACTGACTCATTCCCCAGTAAACTTTAGTTTAGTCATGGTTTTTCATAATAATCTGATGTTGCATATGGACGAAAAACTAAAGTACTTCCGTCCTATTTGTTTAATTAGGGCTAATCTCAGGGCACTAGCCCGTCACAATGTTATTTCAGTTGATTATGAATTTAAACTAAATCACTGCATAATCAATGATGTCTAAATCTAATCAGCCACACTCCAACTAGATGCAGGCACATGGCCAGATGTACGGCATCTTCATCTGTCCCGACATCATTATTGAATCGCGTCCATCTGTCATCGGTAGTGATGCGCACTGACAACGAGCTGATCCGATTACGACTGCTCGCTTCAAAGAAGCGTTGATGCTTCAAACATGATTCTGTTTGTCTGCCTTTGAGTGGATATGGAATCATTCCACCAGACTTTTTTAGACTTAACCTGCGTCCGAAACTGCATACTACCGTCTATAGGTAGGCCTACTATATTTGGTTTGAAACTTACTTCGTAATCATTATAAAAGTATGTTCTATACAGTAGCGATAACAAATATGGGTAGCATGCATAGCAAAAAGCATCTTCTGAGTCTACTGAAGATATAGATATTCACACATGTGTATAACTACAGTTGCAGTGCAGATGCACCGGCATTGCTCTCGAGTATTTACGGATCGGCTTTGACATTCCAATATGGCGGACGGCTTATGTATAGCGGCCTATAGAAACAGCTGCTAATAGGGCATCTAGCTATACATATCTATGGGTAACATGAATGAAATTCTGACGCGCTACACACGCCATGTTGTTACCAGTGTCAGTTGCGTCACTTCATTACCATTCAAAATCCTCTCTCATCTTGGGATAGTAAAGTGTCCATCTAATGCACACTTCAGAATTTCAGCGGAAGTAGTAGTGTAAATGTAATCTTTTCATTTTTTTGAATAATGAATTTTCAAATTCTGTTTTTCGTTTACTATATAGTATGGAAGTAGGCAAATTCTGACACAGCGTTAGACTAAATTTTAGATGCCTACATTGAACGTGATCGAGCGTTCGCAAATCACAAACTTATAGCCTACTTGCGTTTTCTCATGAGATTTGGTTGCGTCAAACTTGTATTTTGCTAAATAAAGCTGAGGTTTCATTTAATGCTGTTCAGTGAATTTTTGCGAGAAAAAATTCTGTGATTTCAATAACACAATGTGAATGTGGAAGATTTTCCCAAACAGATTTTGCAACATTTTCGAGTTAAACATAAATAAGCTTAGTTTGAAAGTGCCTTCTGAGCGAGCTGTGCTTATATACCGCTTCACATTTTCGCAATATTTCGCTAATGTGACTGCTTCTTAATGCTGTAGTCAATCAATGGCTTACCGTATTTAAGCTAAGACTAACTCTTTAGACCCATCATTAGACTTACTTCTAGACTAGCTTTGGACTTGAGACATTTTAAATGCTTCAAACATGTCTTTTATTACATTACAATTACTGATTGAATGATGTAGCCAATCGATCAACACAAACACTGCTTTTTGGACTTAGCTTAACTAAGACGCAACTTTATACCGCTATTTTTTATATTTTTTTTATTTTAAAGCTCAAACTCTCAAGGAGGAAGGAAACAGAATGAAGGAAAGACAAAAAAGAGAAAATATGGGAAGGCATGGAATGAAGTTCAAGATCCCTAATATTGTGTGTGTTTGGTTATCAGAGGGCTGTTAGTGATGTGGCACTCGGAGTGAGGCTCCTTTAGGGGGAAACTGAGGGTGGGCGGCGTATTAAGGGATCCAACCAAGCGTGCTAAGGGAATGGAAATGGGATTTCGCTGAATTGGAGTGAGCAAAAGCACACCCATAGGGAGGAGTCTCCCACCCCGCTCACTCAGATCCAGACCCTGTAATTTACTAATGAGCTGCCCGCATGGGTTACAAGCGAGAACCTGTAGAACTGTGTGATAGTGCATTGCATTACAATTAATCACGATGCAAAAATGTTGATGTCTTTCCTGAAAATCTGAATCATGGTTTGTGGGATGTGTTGGACAATACGTGCCTTGTAGCCACGAGCGCTGAAGGACATTGGAGATGTGACGTGTATTGTGACTCTGAAGTCATCTATAGATAGTTCCCATCAGCTGCACGGCTCTTGACAGAGGAAAAATAGCTTAGCTATAGCTATGCCTCTAAATGGTCATTTCCTGGAGGCTTCCCTGAAAAAAACAGCAGAGAAGCAACTTTTCTTTCTTTTTTCTGCCCTTTTCCTTTTTTCTAAAGAGGACATAAAGGAGAGAGTCTGGAAAGTAAGATATAGAGAGAAAGGCTGTGAGTAATGATGGTGAAAGCATTAGGCTGAAGTGAATCTTCCTCTTCATCCGATGTCCTTTTTTCTGTCCTCACAGAAGTAAACCTACAAAAGAACAGATGATTATGTCACACAGAAAGACTGATTCACAGGTGCATTCTGACTCATAATGACCAATAGTTGCAATATAACTATTATTAAAACTTTATATACAAAAAACAACTAAATACAAATGAATAAATAAAACAATTGCATTCATGCATAGCTATTATTAAACCTTGATATTTAAAATATGAATATAAATACATAAATATATATAAAAAATACGTATAAATAACTATTGCATTGGCATATAGCTAAGAAACCTTTATAAATGAAAAATAAAAATTATATATTTATAATAAATACATACATTCATAAATGATTGCATTGGTATATAACTATTATTAAACCTTTATATATAAAATATCTCAAAATAAATATAAACAAATATACATAATAAATAATTAAAACAATTGTATAAGTATATAACTATTATTAAACCTTTATAAACAAACAAACAAACAGATTGTACTGTATATAACTAACTATTTTTAAACCTTTATATAAATAAACACACCAACAAACAAACAAACAAACTGATTGTATATAACTATAATTAAACCTAAATAAATAAATACTGGTATAATTATATCAGTTAAATATATTAAAAATAATTTTAAAATAATTTAAAATATATATATCTAAAGACTACTCCTTAAGGTTTTTCAAGAGAGACCTGGACACACTAAGTAGACGCAGTTATGTTAATATTTTTAATATTATAATGCAAAAAAAAAAAAGATATATATATAATATTATTATTTACTGTAAAATATGAAGGCAAATAGTTGTACAAATAGACCAGCCTTGTAATCAGGTGTTTTCCCCCCAAACTATGAAATAGTGAAAAGGGAAACAATCAAGGGATGTAAGTCTGGTCACTAATGTTTGCGGAAGAGATTTTTTATCATGTATTTGTCTCTTTTTCCTGCATACTACATTAAAAAGGTCTATGTAAACAAACAGAATGGAAAATAGCCACGCAGCTGAAATCCACACTGTTAATCAAAGAAAGAGGTGAAAACAGAGAGAAGCAACAGTGCATCAGGTACAAGGGAATTCTTTGGAAGGATTTAATGGAAAACCCAGGAGCAGAACGTTTGCATCCAAGACGGAATTCCCCTGTTTATGCCCCCGCTGCTCCTCTGAGTCTAGGATAAGAGCAACTGAAGTGAGAAGAAAAAGGAAGTCATGATAATTTCACTAAAACAAACCAGGGATATGGATTATGGAAGCTTGTAAGTGCCACAAGTGACTTCAGATAGAAAGTGAATAGAATTATACTTTGGGGTGTGTGTGTGTGTTCTTGTGTTCATCTGGATTTTGTGTGTGAATGTGCCTGTATAATCAAGCATATCAAAGGTGGAAATCTTTCAGACAAACAAACAATAAAGAGAGAGGGGCGTGGTCAGTGAAGTAGATATGTAAACATGCCATAATTAAAGCGTCTCATTGGTCATTAAAATTCAATTCGCTCTTACGACAGCGGAAAGCGCTAATGACCAGATGTTGAGGGTGGAAAAACAAAAGATGCAATTTCTTATAATGGTATAGAGAAGAGGACAATAGTCAGTCACACATTTCTTATTCTATTTAAGTTTACCTTATGTAAAATAACTAAAACTAAAATACATTTAATAAAAAACTATATTGACATGAATATGAAAAAAAACAAAAAATGACAAAAACACACAACAATGCTACTAAAACAAACTAAGCTAAAAATATAAAAACAAAAACTCAAAATGTTAATAAAAACTAGCATAGTATCTCACTATAGTATAGTATAAATCTAGTATCTCAATGATACAAAAATAACACTGGTGCAATGATGAAAATGTACTGATAATCAGATAAACAGATAATTATTTACTTAAAGAAGATTTTTCCATGAATTGATGAAAAAAAACTAGTACCATCTAAAACTGAAAATATCTTTTCATTTTCCCAAAAAAAAAAAAAATGTGACTGGGCCAAAGAAGACCCAAATAATTTAATAATTTTAATTGAAATAATTTTGGTACTATGAGGGCAGATGTCTTTTTGTGCATCAGATAACAAAGATCAAGGCATAGTTCAGTGCAATACTGCTTCCTGTAGCAGGCGTGATTGAATCACTTCTCTAAGCCATTCTGCATTGACTTTTAACCAGCTGCTAGGTTTGCTTTAAGTTAAAACAACATCTGTAAAGAAAATCCCATTCGGAGTAAGAGTAAACTTAACTTTCATGTTCACTTGAATTTGACTAGTTGCCCATAAACAAAAGATACCATTAATTTAGTTTAAAGGGGTCACATGATGCGATTTAAATTTTTCCTTTCTCTTTGGAGTGTTACAAGCTCTTGGTGCATAAAGAAGATCTGTAAAGTTGCAAAGTCTAAAGTCTCAAATCCAAAGAGATATTCTTTATAAAAGTTAAGAGTCAGCCACACCTACCTAAAACGGCTCGTTCTAACACGCCCCCACATATCTACCTCACTATGTGGGAAGATTTGCATAACACCGCCCAAATGTTCACGCAAAGAAAGAAGGTGTAACTTTTATTCTTGCTGTAGTATTGTTGCCGCCGCCATGTCGTGAAGGCACTGTGTGATTCGTTGTGAAAGCGAAACTACTTTGTTTGGCCTTCCAAAAGAGGACGATATCTGCTTCGTCATGCCTGGAGCTGATCCATGCTCGTCGCTGAGGAAATACAAGAACTTCTCGCTGTGGATTGCCGGATCGGCTTTCACCGTGGACGAAGCGGAGTCCAGCCCAGGGTCGTCACATGTGATTGTCGTTAGCCCGCCGGATGCTCCTTCGTCGAATCCACCGCCTCTGCTCACTCTAGGCCACCGTGTGTGACGCTGTGTTTCATTGTGAAAGCGAAACTACTTTGTTTGGCCTTCCAAAAATGGACACGACTAGAAATCAGTGGTTAAGTTGTATTTACAACACTGTTCCAGAACACTTCAACCCAAATATTCAGATGTGTGCAGCAATTTTCATGGAGGACCGTTCCTGATCCTGGTAGAGTAGACTACAATGCTGTTCTGACTCACAGACTGTAAGTAAACCGTGTAGTCGAGATGTGTCTGAAAGTGTTCATAACAAACACAGAGGAGTTTAATCTGAAGAGACTTGCTTTTGTACGTGTCTAATGTTTGGAACGACATGAGGGTGAAGAAATTATGATTTCTGGCTGAACTATCGCTGTATAATAAGCTACAACATGACATATGAACTTCAGTAATATAGCATGAAAATATCATATAAAAGCTGAAATGATATGGAAGATCGCTTGTCTGCGTCATTTCCATCGCCTCTTATCCAGTGTCGGCTGCAGACATCAGCACATCAGTGATGTGTGTGTTTATGTTTGGGAAGGCAGGGGTTAGAGGTCAGGATCCCAGTCCACAATGTGCTCCTGTTACAGTAACACTGCAGCTGTTTCCAGACATAGAGTTCAAAGGACACTGTGCTTTTATACATACAAGAGGGCCAATCTGTCATTAGAACATCAAAACATAATGAATTATACACAAAAACCACTATATATATATAGAGAGAGAGAGAGAGAGAGAGAGAGCGAGAGAGAGCAGCTTTATATTATGAAAAATAGTTGATTACAACATGCAACAACACTCAGCACTATATATATATATATAGAGAGAGAGAGAGAGAGAGAGAGAGAGAGCGAGAGAGAGCGAGAGAAAGAGAGACTGTGTGTGTGTGTGTGTGTGTGTTGTTGAGGTTTATGTATTGTTTTCAGTTGGCTTTTGGCTTTCCTCTTCAGACCTCAAAGAAGAGGATGCTGTTTAAAGTGAGCATAGCAATGCTATTAATGTGACAACTCTGCATTTTTCTTTTCCATTTCTGACTGACTTCCTTTCTTTCTTTTATTAGTTGTCTATAATAAGTCATATATTACTTTTATGAAACAACTACAAACCAGGTGAAAAAATCCCTTATATTGAATGTGGGATCCAAGTCAAACTGAAGAAACCAGAAGATCTCAAGTTTTTGATTTTGTCATAATTTTTTTCTGAAGAAAGATAAACATGTACAGTTATGAAAGTCAAACCATTAAATACCACAGATGTATATTTACTGAGTTACTATTTTGTAGAGTGGGGTCAAAATAACAGTTTTAGGGGGGTAAAAACGACTTTAGAAAAATGGCAGCATCATTATATTATTTTTACAGAGAGATTGTCTGTTAGTAAAATCTGTTGACTTTAGCCATCTTTGCTGCATTATATGCCAGTGGTGACCATTCAAAAATAAGGAAAGAGCACTTTTCAAAATTTTTCTTCAAAGTTTGCATACCTGTAACTCAAGAAATATTAAAGATGTCTTAATGCCCTTTTAGAATTTGGATCTTAACAAACTTTTTTTTTTGGCATCTTCATGTTTAAGGCTCCATCTGGTCCCATTCCAGCAATATTGGAATCTCAATATGGCTCCAGGAGTAAATTGTTAAACTGTACAAATTTTCAGTGGTCAAAAACCAAATGTGGGTCACTTTGCATTCAGCTGAGACTTTTTTCTTTTAAAGAGGAATGTCTGAAGAACAAATAATGTTAAAACTAGAAATGTATCTTGTTTCCCTATATCAAAATAATTGCATAGAACATACCTGTCTGGGTACCATAAATATTCTTTTTCCAAAGTCTGCATGCAGAACTCAACCAGTTTTAAAGATATCTCAATATGATTTTAGATGCAATTCCATAGCAACACCATCAACCACTCAGAACACCTTATCAAGCAACTACCTACGCCATAGCAACCACAGAGAACACCTTAGCAACCACTTAGAAACACCACAGCAAACAATCAAAAACCTGAGCAACCACATTGCAACTTCTTAGAACATCTTGACATTCACCTAGCAAAACCATAGCAACCACTCAGAACACTAGCATTGTAGCAAAGAGTACTGCACTGAAATACAACAATTTCCATAGCAACCACTCAGAAAACCTTGTCAATCACAAAGCAATGCCACAGCAACCATTCAGAAAACCTAAACAATCACATAGCAACATAGCATCCACCCAGAGCACTCTAGCATTGTAGCAAAGAGTATTGCACTGAAATACAGCAATTCCATAGCAACCACTCAGAAAACCTTGTCAATTACAAAGCAACGCCATAGCAACCATTCAGAGCACCTTATCAAGCACCTAGCTACACCATAGCAACCACTGAAAACACCTTAGCAACCACCTAACATTGCCAGAGCAAACACTCAGAAACCTAAGCAACTATTGCAACCACTAGAAGTTCTTGACAACCACCTAGCAACACTATAGCAACCAATCAGAACACTCTAGCATTGTCGCAAAGAGTATTGCACAGGCAAACACTACTTACATTTTCAGGAAGAAAGATACAAATCTAGTTGTGAAGTTAGTTTATGTAAATGTCCGCAGGAACACTATGAAGCTCAAAGTAACAGGAAACTTTGCTTTGCATTAGTCAGCTTACAATGTCAGTGAGAAACACTGCAATGCTTATTTACAATGTACTTTTCTTTAATTTCCTTTGAAGAGATTGTCCCGAAGTTCAGGAAACTCAGTCATTTAGGACTTCTCATTCTCTGACCACCCCACACAAACAAACACACTCTACTCAGAGAATGAACATAAACAAGAACAAAACACTGTGAAATTGAACAAAAATCTTTTAAACAACGATTCTGTGTCAACTTCTGGTGAACAATCGCATTTAAAACATGCATTGCGTAACGTCTGGCAGTAGCAGACACTCTTATCTGTCGCGCTACTACCAGCTGAGAGGTTCCTAAATGACGCTGTGATACTATCTGCATCCACATGGATACAGTTTATGGAGGGTGATCAAAAACATGACTGAACTCAAGCAGGACCACAGGTGACCCTTTTGAAGGAAAAGTACATAATGGCCAGTACTGTGTAACAGCCTCGTAATCTGTGGCTTTTTTCTGTACGATTCGGGAATGGCTCACTGTAATGAAGTGAAGAGGGATTGAAAGACTGTTGTCTGGTATGGGTTAATGATTCAGGATCATGATGGAGGAAATCATATCGACTGCCTACTGAGACAATAGCCACATGCATCCTGAAACTCCCAAACTTAAGTCGTAGCAATGTTTGTAGTCTCACGGCTGTTAGCTAGAAATATGGATGCTAACAGTCCAACAAGAGAGTAATGGACATTTTTGACCAAGTAAGCATTAGCTTCTAGCAACTAAAAACACTAAAAGTTGCTGGATAATACATCTCTTGTTGCTAACATTAGTTTGGTCAAAAAATATCTAACAACAAATACAGGTTAAATTGTTAACATCGATGTTTCTTGTTTACAGCTGCTAGACAACTTTTTAAACTTTGAGGTTTACTCCCGCAATTAAATGCAGTTGTCACTCCAAAACATTATAGCGTCTAATGTATGTAGCCATAAGCTATTTGCTCAATTTGGCTCTGTTCACATTACACAGATTTTAAGCCCAAAGTATACTGCGGTTTGTAGGGTACATCATAGATATGTATATGTAGATGCCATATTCGACCACTCCAGAGGCCGTCGATCCTGTCCGCCATCTTTGAACGGTCAACATTGTCACTCACAGTGAAAACCAATGAGTTTTCCAAGATAGCAGAATATTGTGTAGCCTCTGGTTGTAAAAACAGCTGAGATTTAAAGTCCCAAAGAAATGGGATAATCTTTCACTGGTGAGAATGTGTTGGTAATTTTTTATGTTATTTTAGGTAATGGCTTCGTCTTGTTGTATTGTGTTAGTTTAGCAAAATCATCTTGTGAAGTCTATTGCAGATATGGATAATCAAATACATATAGCTTGCTATCAAGGACCGGCTTTGACTGTTCCAGTATGGTAGACAGCTTACATATAAGTGGCCCATAGAAACAGCCAATAATGAGGAATCTATGTATATATCTCTACGGGGTACATGCACAGTACACATTACTTGTTTGATGATAATGTCTGACAGTAGCAGTGACTTTAAAAATGAAAAATAACAATAGTTGCATGAGTGTCATTAGTCATGAGTCTTGAGGGACAACAACTACAGATCCAGTAAACTCTTTGTTTATTATGGTTATAACGACTGTCAAGAGTGTATTTATTTATTCTTAAGGTACTTCAGAGTGTACTTTGTGGATTTTCCATGGTTGGCGTTCCAATCAGTACCAAAAAGATGATGTATTTTCAGCAGAGAAAACCTCAACGTCTGGGACTCTGATTCACATCCACGCAAGGTCTGCAAAACAAACATTAAGTTGGGTTCGGATAAGGATTAGAGCATAACTCGAACCGGATTCTTCTGCTTTTCCCCATGTTTGGTCAGCTTGTGGAATTGTGCTTCGTCCAACTGAAATTGCAGAAGCCTGTTGATTGAGGCAAACGGGGAAATGGCGCACCACAAAAATGGAACACCAATCCAATAAATGCTAAGATTGCGACGAAAGACGCTCGCTGCCACACTGCCTCCTCCAAAGATAGTAAACAGACGCTTTGAATTATCTTTACGCAATATGTTATACAAGAGATAAGAGACTGGGGCGTAATGAGGAGGACAGGGAAAAAAGAAAGATGGCAGGAAAATAGAGAGTGGGGCAGAGGAGAGAGATGAGAGAGGCCAGCAACTCTTTGTTAGCGGCATAGAACGATCTCCAATTACCGCACAAAAGGAGCTCATTCAGGAGGCATGGACTGAACACTAGGGCTTTGCATGGGAAATGAAGTCTACACGGAATGCTAAGAGGAGTTCTCCGTGCAGGACAACACTCACGCACACACACACATTCCCTCAGTTGCTTTGCCAAATAGTGCCTCTAAGTCCCGTTTTTTGCAGTAGCGAATATTGACATGTCGCCAAAATCAGGTGAGCACTATTTCCTCAGGAGTTTCCCGATACGCCTGAATATTTCAAGTAGCGTTCTGACACTATTATGGGACTTTCCAACAGTGGCTGAGGCAGCATCCTGGACCTGACAATCCAAGTATGCAATTGGCATGGCATTGACGGCGCCTCATTGTTGTTTGGGTCCATACATCCAAAACATCTGCAAACTCTCAAATCTCACTTTTACTTTGGGGTTTACAGTGGAAGGATGTGTCGATGTCTATGACATTTGTAGGGCACACTCAATGGGACAAAGGTCAGCTTCTGAGGAAGTGACTCATTCTGGCTAGTGCATCCCTTGACTGGAAGTGGACAGCATTCCACAGGCTCTTCCTGGTCACTTTAGTCTTTTCCAGACCAACACAAAAAATTGCAATCGTGTTCATGACATTACATTGTTTACACATGGTGAATATCCTTAATAATGCATGCTCATTACTCTTGAGGCATCTAATTCCTGATGCATCAAAGAGTTTTGGTATGTCTCAAAATACTCAGGGGCCATTTACACGACGTTTTCAGCCAAAAACAGGGAATTTTTTATGCGTTTTGCCTGTTCGTTTACACGACAACGGCGTTTGGGGGACTGAAAACGCATATTTTTGAAAACTGGTTTCAAAGTGCAAGTTTTTGAAAACGCCACCGTTATCATTTCCATGTAAACACCCAAAACGGGAATCTTTGAAAACGGTGACATCATGCGCGTGCGTAGTACGTGTTAGGTATGTAAACATACGCAGTATGTGTCAATTTTAAAGGCAAGTGCGAACAAACATGTTGCTGCTAAAGAGTTTGCTAACGCTTCTTCAGCAAAGTGTGGATTTACTTCACCAATATTACAACCAACAGCGGAGACGCATCATATACATCATATAATATTCACTTCCCTACAGGTACTGTTTACTAACAAGGTGACAGCGCCAACTTCTGGTCTGGCATATGTAATACAGCGTTTTTGGCCGTTTTCGCGGATATGTGTAAACGCAAATCGTTTTGAAAACGTTGTCGTGTATGTGTGAAACTTTTTAAAAATGCAAGGGGAAAACTTTTTCGTTTTTGACTACATCGTTGTCGTGTAAACGTAGCCTCAGATTCCCCAAGGTATGATTAAAGCAGGATTTGTCCGTTCACACTTTGGATGCTATTGGAACTGAATTCAAATGACTCAAGTTGCTGAAAGTTCCCAAAATATTAATATATTTGAACATGTTTGCATTTCTGAAATCCTAATCCAATGCTACCTTTAAGTCATGTAGGAATGATCATTTACGAGGTTATGAACCAGTAGGAAACTCAGGATTTTATTAATCGTGACTTCTCAAATTGAGGACGAATATAATCAGTTTTGGTCATTATTTGTTGTAATTGTGTACGTTGATGAAATTATTTAGTGTGTACATTTTTTTTTTCATGTACTGACATTGATGATAAATAGCGACAAAGTTTGCATCATTTAGCCATGTTTTTGAGAGGAGTGGTTTGCGTGACAAAGTTTTCCAAGTTGGAGGTCTGTAATTTAAAGAATCATGGTAGAATAGAATTAGTTTTACTCAAAATTTGTCTTAATTTGAATGGCAATTGTACAATTTAGTTTGTATGTTTTTTTCATGTACTGATGTTGATGAAAAATAGTGATGCATCTTGTATCATTTAGCCATGCTTTTTGTGGCGAGTTGCTTGCACGACAAAGTTTTCCAAGTTGGAGGCCTGTAATTTAAAAAATCATGGTAGAATCAAATGTTGTAAGTAAAATTTGCTCAAAAATGTTGCTCAAAATTTGTTCGTTTGTACATATTTTTCACATTCATTCTCAATTTGTTTGTCTTATTTGTGCCCTATTGTTAATAACAAATTGCAATGAAGCTTGCCTTGGTGATTTAGTCATGTTTATGAAGTGACAAAATTTCCTAGCATTGTCCATAGCACCACAAGAATGCAAAAAAATATGGCTAAAGCATTTATTATACACCTAATGCATATTTTTAAATCCTAACTTTGTTGCATTAGCACTAAAAAGTTGGCTGAAATTAGTTGGCCACCCACATCAACTCATTATGACTTTCAAACTCATAGGTTGAAACATCTCAGGAAGATTTGAAGGTAGCAAGAGCTGTGTTACTTGGTCACATGACTTACAGCCATAGCATCCACAGCAGACAGTTACTATTCTGGATCAGCAGACGTTTTCTCTTTCTGGTCCCACTGGTTATTAGTTGCTATTCAGAGCTCCATGCTGTCAGCTATGTATAACCTAGAGGGAGGATTACGAAGACAAGATGGGGAGTGAAAACACAACAGACCCCAAAAAAGACATTCTGCAGTATTCCCCTGACATGTCTGCCTCACAGCGACGACGTAAGCAAGAAGCCAGAGACTTCCTACCGAGAATCGTGGGAGAATGCAGTGGCCGCTGGGGGAATATTCATGCCCCGAGCACAAGAATAGGAAACGGGCATTTTCCTGTTATTGGTTTATTTGAACAGATCTAGGCATTATCAGATATTTATTGTTTGTGAGTTTGTTTGTATGGATGTGGGAAGGCCTGGTTAAACAGGTGGTTTTGTATTGGTTTGAATAGCTATGAAAACTTCACTTGGTATTTTATGTCCAGAGATAAGACAGTGTTGGTATTTTAAGTCTTGAGATAAAACAGTGACAAAATATTTAAAAAAACATAAGTTCAAAATCATGACCTGAATTACTTCTCCCAGACACCACTAATTAAATGTCTCAAACTGTGCTCAGTTAGACTCTAAAGTCTTCAATCCAAAGTCAGAGGTCTCATTATAAACTTAAACATTCAAAGTCAAATACTTCCAAGACTATATTATCTATTCACATTCATTTTAAACTCCTACTGTATGTCAACAATTGCCTCAAAAATGTCTATTTATATTTTTTCTAGTGAATGTTAGCAAATTTACGCGCACACACACACACACACATACAGTGGGTATAGAAAAGAATCACCCCCCTTTAAAATAATCACATTTTGTTGCTCTGCAGCCTGAAATGAAGATGGACACAGTTTTTGTTTTATCCAGCTGTATTTACTCAGCGCAACTTATAACATCCAAACGAAAGATGTAATCCAAACACCAACATGTAATAAAAAAAATTAAAAACCAGAATCACTGAGTTGGAAAAAGGATCACCCCCTTGTGTCAGTGTTTTGTTGAACCCCCTTTTGCATTAATTACAACCTTTAGTCCCACAAAATTAGGAAAATTATATTTTAAAGTTATTATTATTATCATACATAATTCATTATATATTTGAAAAATTAGATAAAAATTATATATTTCAATAAAAGTTAAACATCTTATACATGCATGCAATGTTAAAGGGGTCATATGATGTTGCTAAAAATAACATTATTTTGTGTATTTGGTGTAATGAAATGTGTTTATGCGGTTTAAGGTAAAAAAAACACACATTATTTTCCACATACTGTACATTATTGTTTCTCCTCTATGCCCTGCCTTTCTGAAACGCGTCAATTTTTACAAAGCTCATCGGTCTGAAAAAGCGAGGTGTGCTCTGATTGGCCAGCTATCCAGTGCGTTGTGATTGGCCGAATACCTCAAGCGTGTGACGGAAATGTTACGCCCCTTACCATATTGTGATGATTCCCTGTCCGGCCGGAGCGATGATTCAAAAACATGAAAACCCATTATAAACGAGGCATTCGTTGCATCCAGTGGGGACATAATTACGGATTATAATGATTTATACTGTCTTTTTACAGCTATGTATAACCTAGAGGGAGGATTACGAAGACAAGATGGGGAGTGAAAACACAACAGACCCCAAAAAAGACATTCTGCAGTATTCCCCTGACATGTCTGCCTCACAGCGACGACGTAAGCAAGAAGCCAGAGACTTCCTACCGAGAATCGTGGGAGAATGCAGTGGCCGCTGGGGGAATATTCATGCCCCGAGCACAAGAATAGGAAACGGGCATTTTCCTGTTATTGGTTTATTTGAACAGATCTAGGCATTATCAGATATTTATTGTTTGTGAGTTTGTTTGTATGGATGTGGGAAGGCCTGGTTAAACAGGTGGTTTTGTATTGGTTTGAATAGCTATGAAAACTTCACTTGGTATTTTATGTCCAGAGATAAGACAGTGTTGGTATTTTAAGTCTTGAGATAAAACAGTGACAAAATATTTAAAAAAACATAAGTTCAAAATCATGACCTGAATTACTTCTCCCAGACACCACTAATTAAATGTCTCAAACTGTGCTCAGTTAGACTCTAAAGTCTTCAATCCAAAGTCAGAGGTCTCATTATAAACTTAAACATTCAAAGTCAAATACTTCCAAGACTATATTATCTATTCACATTCATTTTAAACTCCTACTGTATGTCAACAATTGCCTCAAAAATGTCTATTTATATTTTTTCTAGTGAATGTTAGCAAATTTACGCGCACACACACACACACACATACAGTGGGTATAGAAAAGAATCACCCCCCTTTAAAATAATCACATTTTGTTGCTCTGCAGCCTGAAATGAAGATGGACACAGTTTTTGTTTTATCCAGCTGTATTTACTCAGCGCAACTTATAACATCCAAACGAAAGATGTAATCCAAACACCAACATGTAATAAAAAAAATTAAAAACCAGAATCACTGAGTTGGAAAAAGGATCACCCCCTTGTGTCAGTGTTTTGTTGAACCCCCTTTTGCATTAATTACAACCTTTAGTCCCACAAAATTAGGAAAATTATATTTTAAAGTTATTATTATTATCATACATAATTCATTATATATTTGAAAAATTAGATAAAAATTATATATTTCAATAAAAGTTAAACATCTTATACATGCATGCAATGTTAAAGGGGTCATATGATGTTGCTAAAAATAACATTATTTTGTGTATTTGGTGTAATGAAATGTGTTTATGCGGTTTAAGGTAAAAAAAACACACATTATTTTCCACATACTGTACATTATTGTTTCTCCTCTATGCCCTGCCTTTCTGAAACGCGTCAATTTTTACAAAGCTCATCGGTCTGAAAAGCGAGGTGTGCTCTGATTGGCCAGCTATCCAGTGCGTTGTGATTGGCCGAATACCTCAAGCGTGTGACGGAAATGTTACGCCCCTTACCATATTGTGATGATTCCCTGTCAGGCCGGAGCGATGATTCAAAAACATGAAAACCCATTATAAACGAGGCATTCGTTGCATCCAGTGGGGACATAATTACGGATTATAATGACTTATACTGTCTTTTTACGCGTTGCATCATGCCGCGTAAACATAAAACCATGTCTGCATTTGTGATCGGAGAAATGACAAACAACAAGTGATACTCTACTCTGCTCAAAACTCGCGTTTGAATCATCAGTGGCAAATTCTTTAAATATAAAAAACGTACTCACAATCTGTGAGTCAGAACAGCCGGCATTGTAGTGGCTGACTCTTAACTTTTATAAAGAATATCTCTTTGGATTTGAGACTTTAGTATTTGCAACTTTACAGATCTTCTTTATGCACCAAGAGCTTGTAACACGCCAAAGAGAAAGGAAAATTGAAATCGCATCGTATGACCCCTTTAAATAATCATATGAAAGCTGAATAAATAAGCTTTCCATTGATGTATGGTTTGTTAGGATAGGATAATATTTGGCCGAGATACAACTATTTGAGAATCTGGAATCTGAGGGTGCAAAAAAATCTAAATATTGAGAAAATCGCCTTTAAAGTTGTCCAAATTAAGTTCTTACCAATGCATATTACTAATCAAAAATTTAGTTTTGATATATTTACAGTAGGAAATTTACTAAATATCTTCATGGATCATGATCTTTACTTAATATCCTAATGATTTTTGGCATAAAAGAAAAATCAATAATTTTGACCCATACAATGTATTTTTGGCTTTTGCTACAAATACAGCGACTTAAGACTGGTTTTGTGCTCCAGGTTCACATATATATAACATACATCAATTTATGTATTATATTTGGGGGTAAAATGTGACCCGGACATGTTTTTGTGACATTCACCTAACTAGATCCCACCAAAACAAATTCAGGAGTCACAGCTGCGCTCAAACTTATTGATCCAAAGAAACCTTAATTTCCTACCCCTTCACGCCTATCTCAACCTTTCCTCTGGTCCTCTAGCGGCACCAGGTCCTCTGAGGTGGTCTGAGCAGACCCTGGCAACAACAAACAGTTAATTTTTCTGTAGAGACCCTCTCTCTCGCCATAGTCCAACCAGATTGGCCCTTTCTTCTGGGACAATTTGCTACTGGCTGACTGGGCTCAAACAAAACCAGGGAAAAGGGAGATGGGTACAAAGGGGGGATCCCAGCAGAATCTGGCATCGTTCCCGTTCATCGGAGAGCTGAATGCCCCTCATACACACACGACATCATGAGACGCATTACATAATGCTGCACTCAGAAATGTTTGGACGAGAATGATGAGAAACGAGGTGTTTACTACTCGGGATTGGGAACTAACTTGGAATTTTTGTAAAATGTATCTACATTTTTTGGTCATATTTATATGGGCACAAATCAAATAAATTCTGAAAGATTATAAATATGACAAAACCCTCAATAAAACTGTGGACAGATCTCCAGTATGCCTTAGAAGTTCAAGAAAAGTATGCTAGATCCAGGCGACTCATTCCTTCCTTCTTTTCCCCCCTTTTGCTCGCCCTCTCCCACCCCCAATTGTCCCACCATTTGCTCAAAGTAAATTCTCATTAAGATCCAAATTGTTTTCAGATGCTGGCCTGGTCCGGTTGCCATAGCAACCAGCTGGGAGGCAGCGAGGAGCGCTGGCAGTGGAATGGACAGCACCGGATCCAAAGCCCACAGTGCAAAAAAACCCCTCTCTTTGCCAGGCTCCACTAAGCCCATTCTGCCTGGCACAATGCAGACTGACGGAGTCCATTCTGCACTTTACAAATGGTGAGGAAGCTCCACTGGAGAGGCCTCAAGACGAGTCATACGATTTCACACACACACCTCGGCCTGAGATGTGCTTAACACATCAGTTTGAGTTGAGGTAAACAACGACGCCTCAATGCACTGTCTGCAACTTTAGAAAACAGAATGAGAGCTCAGTATGCATAACAATGACAACGTACTTCTATATATGACAATAGAACACTATAGCTTACTCATAGTACTTTCATTTGTAGTACTACTATTTTTTACTTATTTTCTAGTTTTATTTACTATAGTTTTTACACTACTCTAAAATACATTTGAAAAATAGCGTAAAATATAGAACCTAAAGTGACATGGTGGTGTAAAATATCTGAACAATATTTCAAAAATGTTTGTGTGCCCCAGAGAAGCGGTGTTCCTTTGCAAAACGTTTTTCATTCCCTGCAAAACCCTGGTGTTCTCTTGCAAAAACACATTTGCTCATGAAATTTTAGCGTTCCCCTGAAAATAATGCTTGCGTTCCCCCAAGAAAATTTGGGTTTAATCGCAAAATATTTGTGCTTGCTCTAAAAATGTTTGTGTTCCAAAGAAAACCTTTGGGTTCATGTGCAAAACCTTTGCGTAACCCCAAGAAACACCACGAAACTTTGCATTTGCTTGCAAAATCTTTGCATTCCACTGAGAAACGTTGCTCGCAAAATAATTTTTGTTATACCAAAAAACTTTGCAATTTGTGTTCCTCTTTTGTGAGCGTTCAGTCCCAAAATGTTTGTGTTTTCTCCAAGAATCTTTGCATTCGCTCACAAAACCTTTGCATTACCCATAGAAACTTTCTTTTAGGAGCTGTGCTTGGAAATAGCTGCTTGGGAGCGTGACCAAGATGGCCACCGAGTGACTTACCCACTCTACGTTACTCTCCTAAATAAAGCAAATAGATTTAAATAATCATGTGTCAGTCAAACCAATACATAACAACCTGAAACGTCTTTGTTTGACTTCACATTACAAGTTCATTGGGGGGTGGAGACCAGATGGTCCATGAGCCTTTAGGGCTTGTAAGCCTTATGTTTAGATTAAGGACCTTTGACTGCACTTTGTGTTCATTCATTACAGGTATCAGCTGTGTGTAACAAAACATCTTCACCCTTATTCACAGCCTATTAACCTACAAATAAACCAGGTCAAGCTCAAGGGCAGCTAAACCGTGGTTATTAAGTACCATGGATTTATCCCGACTTACATTAGTAGTAGTTGAGGTCTATGAATTTACAACAGCTTCAATGCACATTATTTACCGATTATTTGTCTTATTAAGATTTATGCACATTAAGTAATCCAAACAATCATAAATCCTTAAACAGTCTTGAAAACACCTTGGAATCCATAACATCCAAACGTGCTGCAAAAATCATAAATCAACAACCCAGAAAGTCATAAAAAGTAGCATTCTGTGGTATTTGGGAAAAGACTGTGAGCACATTTATCATCATAAAGTTTTTCTGCAATTTGAGAGTAAAACTGATGGCTTTACAGAGTACATAAACAGCAAACAGTACAGTAAATAGACCTGAACTTGCCAATTATTCAGACTCTTGCACTGAAGTACACAATACGGCTGTACTTGCATAAAGTCTGAACATGCAGTTTTAAGGTTAATGAGAGTTTACCCATTAAATGCCCAGACTTCATTCTAAACCAATGTTTTGTGAGCTGTGTGGCAATTATAAGTCACACATAGACAATAACCTAAATGTGTCAAAATAACAAAAAATCTCTAAACACAATATATATAAAATACGAGTAAAGTTATAGAGGTCTGCTACATATAAAAGTATAAACATACACACATATATGTAAATTATTTGTATTTGTAAAGCATAACTTTTAATACACGATGTATTTTGCATATTTTATATTACATTACATTACACACACTCACATATATATATATATGTGTGTGTGTGTGCTTGCACTGAAGTACACAATACGGCTGTACTTGCATAAAGTCTGAACATGCAGTTTTAAGGTTAATGAGAGTTTACCCATTAAATGCCCAGACTTCATTCTAAACCAATGTTTTGTGAGCTGTGTGGCAATTATAAGTCACACATAGACAATAACCTAAATGTGTCAAAATAACAAAAAATCTCTAAACACAATATATATAAAATACGAGTAAAGTTATAGAGGTCTGCTACATATAAAAGTATAAACTTACACACATATATGTAAATTATTTGTATTTGTAAAGCATAACTTTTAATACACGATGTATTTTGATATTACAATATTACATTACATTACACACACTCACATATATATATATATGTGTGTGTGTGTGTGTATATATATATATATATATATATATATATATATATATATATACATAATATATTATAATATTAGCCTATTTACAAATAAATATTGAAATATAACAAATATATTATACATCACATTCATATATATTACAATATTTAAAATGAGTATATGAACATTTTTTTATATTAATAGAATTTAATTATTAAAATGATTTATGGGCAGTTATAAACTGTGCAAAATATCCTAGACACAATGAATGTGGTTCTAAATGAACGTCTTGTCAGTAAGTCTGGTCCAGTTGTTGTCTAGTTCAGTCCAACCTGCAATCACCACCGCTTATTCTGTTTCTATGGTTACAGTACGCGACACTGTCGTGAACTACTCTACGCTTTACGGCAGCCGGTTGTCAGTTGCTGCATGTGGCACCATGTGAGTGCCGAATAACAGAGAACGGCCAAGAACTGAATGTATTCGGAAAGCTATTCATTGTCTGATAAACGATCACATAATAGTGTATCGCCGGGCAGCTCTTTTGCATTCGAAAGCGCTTATAAATATATTATTTTTGTGATGTATCCTTTTGGCGATGAGTAACTGTGCATTCTGGTATCATCTGTGCTTTAGAGATGCTGTATTTGATCGGTCTTGGTCTGGGCGATGTTAAAGACATCACTGTTAAAGGTTTAGAGATCGTCCGGCAGTGTAGTCGTGTTTATCTGGAGGCTTACACGTCCATACTGACCGTCGGGAAGGAAGCTTTGGTATGTGGATGATTAAACACATTATAGTGTCTGAATCCTGACAGCTCGATATGCATCAGTCAAAACCAGATGAGTGCATTTTGAAATATTGCGTTAATATGAGATGGGGACATACTCACGTCTTCTGCAATATGCTGGTCGATGACAAATAATGCCTGAAATGATAAAAGGACTTTTTGAACATCTAGTTTAAAACACACATGCCCAGATATGCAATATTTGTCTTCATAACTGTTTCAGACATTTTTAAAAAGGTAAAATAGGATTTAATCATTCTAAAAGAAAGTTCTAATAAACGTTCATTAAAGTTTTCATACATATAATTCATAGTAAAAAAAAAAAAGTTTTAGAAATGTTTGAATCATGAATATTATTTTGGAGTTACTCACTTGTTTGACCCGAACTAGCTGTGTCTTTTCATAAAAAGGTCTAAATATATGATATTTTTAAGAACCTGACTCTACAGGTGTCCTCTCTTTGATATAATTTCCTGTTTAATAGTTTCTTGTCACATGACAACAAAATTGACAACTTCTTGCACCACACTGATTATTTAGCTTTTAATTTTAAAAAATAATATTTTCCCCCATAATTACCTTTTTTTTTAGCCTTTTATTGGATATTTTTCACTACTTTGACATTTTGAGCCCACAAAAAAATATCAGAAGGAATATTATTTGGAAATGAAAAATATTTTCATCATTGAAATGGTATATTCAAGTTCTTTAATGTATAGTTTTGAATAATTAGTGAATCAAAACTATTTAAATGAAAAGTAGAAGTTTTTTCTTTCATGGTTTGTTTCAACTTGTCCATAAGGAAATTCAAACATATTTATTTTAATCTTTAGATCATTGCTTGTTGATTTTGTCATTTGTAAGTCACTTTGGATAAATACATCTGATAAATGAATAAAATATAAATATATATTACATTTACAGATATAATATTGAATTTTTATATGTCTCTGAAAACTAATACTAAGAATTAAACTTTGTCCTTCAGATCAAAAAAGTGCAGCACTTGATACAATCTGACATGAACTTTCAGAAACATCAGAAATACTGATATTTCGCACTCACATTTATGGTGCCGTTGTGTTCTGTCTCAGGAGGAGTATTATGGGCGCGAGTTGCTGCTGGCAGACAGAGACATGGTGGAACAACAGGCAGATGAGATCCTGAAGGGAGCAGATGTCAGTGATGTTGCTTTTCTAGTGGTTGGTGATCCTTTTGGGTAAGACTAACTAACTTACTTCAAGATCTACAGTAGCCAGTTTCTGCGGTTAAAGTAATATTTAATCAATGTGTGACAATAACTGCAAACTTGTCCTGAACTAAAATATCCATCAATGAGGATTAACCCTCAACAGTATATTTTGGCAACTTTCATTTATGAGGTTTCTATGCATATTTGTCATATGATGCACCTCATGTTGCCATTGTTTTGACTCACCCATAACTTGCAATCACATATGCCACAATCCCACAAGTGCAGTGACTCATCAGAAAATCTAAATCCAGACATTACACAGACTTGCATTGGAAAGCTTTTTCACTGGCCTATCCGAGTCAGATTTCATTATTAATAAAGAAATTATATGAGAAATTGGAGAAAATGTTCAAACTTATTTGGCTAATAAACTCCATTCTGATTCCGATAATGCCCACAAAAACAATTAAGTGCACTTGAAAGCATGCACTCCTCAAAATAATTTTCCCTTTAAACCATAAGTGTAAGGGGAAAAAAAGCCCAACCGAAGATAAATAATGGAAATGTTTCCTAAGAAATGTTTATTAGTGCCTGAAGAGCCACAGAGTGGTTGAGCACTAAAGCTCTGGGGTGCAGCATTGTCTGTCTTACCAGTAGTGGACGTCTGAGATGTGGGTACTTTGGAAACGCTCCAGAAGAGATGAGCTAATTACGCCGCACTTTACCGTCTCGGTCGCTTCTAGTCATGGTTGAGCTTTGCGTGGTGTTTGGCTCCAGCGTTTTTCCAGCCAATCCACCGAAACCCACATAGCGGGAATGGGGATGGGGGTCTGACTCCTCATTTTTCTGCACTTCAGAATGTGTGGGTTTAATAAATGTAATGATATATTCAAGATCGAAAGGATAAGCGTTTTTGGTACAATTTGGATTACTTCATTACCAGCGCAACACAGTAGTAAGAAAGATGTTGATAAGTAGCCATTTTTCTGCGGTTGGCGCATGTTTTGGAGTCGTGTACACACACACAAAAAAAACTGCATTTCTTCTGTCCAGAGCTACTACCCACAGTGACCTGGTTCTGCGAGCGTTGAATGCTGGGATTCAGTATCGCGTTATTCACAATGCCTCCATCATGAACGCGGTGGGCTGCTGTGGATTGCAGGTAAGGCTAGAGTTGCAGTCACATATACTGTAATTCGGCGAATTTTCGTGGGCGAAATCCAGTCAATAGCAATCAACAGGATTGGGAATGTCACATGTGGGCGAAAGATTTTCCCACACAGATTTCAAATTGGTCATGCAGATTCGCCGCTTTGACCAACAGAAAGCAGTTCGGTTTGAAAGTGACTTCTGTGTGAGTTGTGCTTCACACATTGCTACACTATTACCAATAGACCTTATTTGCCCCCGAAATTTTGCAGAAAATTCAGTAATGCTACCGTACCTCAACTCAGTGCTTCCCCATGGTGTCATTGTCAACATGTACTTTCCAGAGACTGTACTTCGCTATCGTGCGTCATTCGTGCCCAGTCTCTCGTGAACATGATCAAACGGCATTGTGGCCTTTGTGTCGTAGGCGTCCCAGCGGAGTCTATCAACGAAGCCTACTGGCCATCAATAACAGCCCCCTGTATTGACCTGTCAGGGCAGCTTTGTGTACCAAGAGGCCCCAGATGCCGTCCTAAGCTCACGATAGGCGTCTTCAGATGATCTGAGATTAGCGGTGCCATTTCTAAAGGATATTATTTAGGTAGGAAAAGCAGGTCCTAAATCATCTACTGCAGCTGCTGATCTCAGGTACAGAGGGATCTGGAAGGTTAACACACGCTTTGCAGTTTCTGTTTGGGTGTAGATCATGACACACTAATTGGAAGCAATCAACTACTACTATGATTGGAGAGATACGGCATATGTCACTAAAGAGAAGTCTGTCAGTTCACCGGAAGATCGAGTTATGACATTTTGATTAAAAATTGCATGAATCAATTGGAAACAATAAGATCAGCTTATTAAAAATGGAACCTCTGTCCTTGTGTTGTTCCAAACCTGACTGACTTCCATTCTTCCGTTAAACACAAAAGAAGATATTTTGTCAAATGTTTCAACTGTTTTTGTTCATACAATGAAAGTCAGTGGGGTCCAAAACAACATTGGACCCCACTGACTTTCATTGTGTGGAGAAAACATTTTTCATGTTCAAAATTTTTCTTCTTTTCTTAGACTATCAGCATGCTAAAACCTGCAGAGCCCTGCACATGCCATTCAGGAAAAAATAGATATCATGTCCACTAACTAAAAATATGTTCCCATAACGAATTGATTTGTGGCCATGTTTTAGTTATATCGTTTGCATTTTATCAAACTTTAATCTGTTTAATCAATACTGTTTACTTAATCCGTTCCCTTGTTTAGGTAAGTAAAGGCTACGCTTGTTCCCTCGTTTTAATTTTATTTGATTTAGGGAGGGAAGGAGAAAATTAGTAAGTTGTGGGTACTGGGTATGATATCTTGTTTACAGGGCCCAGTAAAATGTCTCTTAATACCCTTTAAGTCACCACTGCTGAATTTGTTATAGATAAACAAAAAGGAATTCATCTAGGACTCTAGTTGTCCTCACTAACTGACTAGGTCAGGGATGTCCAAACCTGCTCCTGGAGGGCCACTGTCCTGCAGAGTTTAGCTCCAACCATAATTAAACACACCTGAAGCAGCTAATCAAGGTCTTCAGATTCACTAGAAACTTCCAGGCAAGTGTGTTGGAGCTGGACTCTGCAGGACATTGACCCTCCAGGAGCAGGATTGAACACCCCTTGACTTGGTAGATGTGGGACGACTTCAGCACTACCTATATGTTTGTTCATATCGCACTAATATGATCTTCAGAGGGTCTGTAGGACCTAAAGTAACTGGTAACAAGTCTGCTTGCTGTAATGTTACTTTGTTGTGTCAGCTGTGCGGCACTCTAGTGTTCAGAATGATGTCATGCTTACTGAATAACAGGAAGCACCTTGTCAGTGGCTAAACAGAACTGGTTACTCGTGAACACAGTGACCAATGCAAAATAAGATCTAGTGTGAATATGAATGTGATTGCATTTTCCTCCTTAGCTGTACAACTTCGGGGAGACAGTGTCCATTGTGTTTTGGACAGACACATGGAGACCTGAGAGCTTCTATGATAAGATCAAGAAGAACAGGGATATGGGCCTGCACACGCTGTGCCTGCTGGGTGAGCTCTTCCTTTGAGTCTTTGTGAACGAGATGTTCTAATTAGAAAGAAAGTTATATGATGTCATGAACACTCACAATTGGCAGATTCTCCGGTCTCTTGGCTCACTTCCCCAAGCAAATTTCCATGCATGTATGTGTGTTTCATCTTTAACAGTCACTGTAACAATTAATGTGTCAAAACCAGAAGCGACGACCCCTGTATTTTGACATCCCGTCAAATAGGCATTTCCCTTCAGGGTGCACATTAAGCTTGGACCCATTGCAAATGCTTTGGTACCCCCAAGGCAGATGGTCGCAAATAATTTACGTTTATATCCGTGTGCCGTGGAGATTTCCAGCCAACTCTTAATAAACCCCTGTTTTCCAAAGTACCAGTGGGATTTCCCATTTGAAGGCCTCTACTGGTCAGGGGTTGTGTCTCATTGGCTGGCAGGACAGAGGGGGAGGGGCGGGAGTCCCCAGGTGCTTCCCAGCTGAGGAGTCGGAGAGCAAGAGCGAGGACAAAAATGAGCAAGAGAGGGATCAGGGTTATTAACCTCATTATTCAAAAGCAAACAGAGGAAGGCGGGGATCGGACACCTCCCCGTCCACCCTTGGCCGCAAGAGCGCTTATCTAACACAATAAGCTGCAGACACAACAAAAGCACACACACACAAACAAAACACAGGGAATCTACACTGCATCCATTCATCATAATGCTGCTAACAAGACGTGGGCTATTAATCAAGCTGGCAAATATTGGTTAATTTATTTGCTGGTGTTTCTAAATTAAATTCAAAAATAAATTTAGATTTGTAATTCCAAAAAATCTGACCCAGTGTCTACAACCAGACGTGAAATTGTTCCATTTAAATTTTTTGATACACTACTCTGCTACCCCAGCCACATTTTTCTCTATCCAACTAAAAAAATAAAAGTGATTTTGTTTTACTAATATCAAATTTTTTAAGGATTTGTCAGTTTTTGTTTCATTTTTTTTTCTTTTTTTACAAATATAATTAATTATGAATTTTATGTCAGTTTCTCCATTTCAATTTTTTTTCAGAAATATCATTAATTATAAATTTGCTGGGTTTTTTAAACAAATATAATTGAGTTTTGTGTAAATTTGCTGTTTTTTAAACATCGTTAATTGATTATTTATTTTATGTCAGTTTTAAATTTCTGCAAAGCTGTTACGGAAAAAAATTTGATTTACATACATTTTATTTGCCATTTATTTGTCAGTTTTGATATTATATTTCCATTTATAACGAAAGTAGGAAACAAAGAAATTGTCCTATTTTATTGTAGCTGAAGTTTGGCCTTGAACTTTCATATGATTGGTCTGTTATTTATTAACATTTTGAGGTTAATGTTGCCACTTTCAGTTGTAGATATGGTGTGAGAACATGACTGGTCATGATTTGTACATCTGTCTTTGTTCTCAATATGGAGCCCTCTCAGGTGCAGTCTGAAAATGTACTCGCGCTCCAGACTGAGTGGGGTTAACAGTCCCAAATGGAGAGGCAACCTAATATTTATGTGACATTAACATCCAGAGAGGCCTAGTTTATAAAACCCAAGCTTATTGTATCGTACAACACTTACAACTCCCTTGTTTCGCAGATATCAAAGTCAAAGAGCAGTCCATGGCGAATTTAATGAGGTAAGACTCTCTCACTTTCTAATTTTCTGTGGGGTTGAGTGGGTTCTGCTGATTTATATCTAGTCTGTGGTGCTTTTCCAGGAGGGTGGAATTGTGGTTTACAGCAGACATTGAGTTAACATTCATGCAAGTTGCTGGGGGCAGACTGGTCGAGTTGGAAAAAAATAACAAAAGTAAAAAACGTGGCCACTTGTTTGACTTGGACACATGATATGTTATCATGGACCTTCCCTGGGCCGCCTCCAGAACTGCCATGGTATAATTTTCCCATCTGAAGCCTTCAGAAATATGTTTATCGGCAACAGTGAACTTCATCAACTGCTTTCAAACATGAACATAAAGTCTTTCTGAAAAACTTTCACTGGTGTTGAATTTTTTTTTTCGTTGTAGAAGACGGTTGTTAACTCCTTGCACTTTGTGTAATTTTATATCCAATCCACATAAACCCCAAATGGGTTTTAGTGTTCCACTATGTACGCTATAAGGAGACGAGCATTAGGCCTGGTGCGTGCTCCCTGTTCAAGGCTGGAAAGTGTGTTAATGTCTCCCAGGTTTATTGGCACTGCAGTACCATTACTCGGAAATGGAATAACCATATGCTGCATGATTTTGGTCAGTCAGATGTTTGTCCAGTGAGGTTGGTGCCCTTCACTGCAGGGCGGGGGAAACGGCCCCAAAAAGAAATTCAAAGCATGTCTCCAACTTCCTTAAGTTGACTTGATTTCATTAAAGACTGACCGATGGCCCGTTAATGGCTAATGCACCTTAAGCATGCAGAGTATTTAACTTTAAAGCTCAGATGTAAATTGCATTAATGGCCACCTACTTGCTCAATGTTCTGGGACCAACTGAAACCTGTGCATTAACTAATTTTGACACTGTCAAGTATGCAGACAGATTAATAGATGACACCAGATACTTCTGCTCACCTTAAAGTTTACCAATCCCCTCTCTTTCCAGGGGTCGAAAGATTTACGAGCCTCCCAGGTACATGACTGTTGCTCAGGCAGCTGAGGAACTCTTAGAAATACTACAGAACCGACGGGATCGGGGTGAGGAACTGGGTAAGTACCTCTTGCAAACCTTTCTGAATTGCATGAAAACCTCTGTTAACTCTGTGGTAGAACAATCTGGACGTCTGGCCGACTTGAGACAGATTAGATTTGATTGAAAGCTTTGTGAGCGTTGGTTTCACGGTTTATCCTATGTTCTTTCCTTATATGCAGCAATGACTGAAGACACAGTGTGTGTTGGTCTGGCTCGGATCGGAGCCGAGGACCAGACCATCCGTTCCGGGACGCTGCAAGAGTTGGCGTCCTGTGACCTGGGAGGACCACTTCACTCAATGATCATCAGTGGACACCTTCATCCTCTAGAGGTCGACATGTTGAAACTCTTCAGTGGTCCTGAGAGATTGAAGACCTTGAAGATGACCGATAGTTCCACATACGTTTCTTGATATCCAAGAAGCTTGTTCTCCTCAAGAAAAAGTTCCCTTTTCAATACTCCTGGGTTTTTTAAAAAGGAAAAGCAGACAAGGTGGTCCACGTGAGAGCCTAGAGCTGCTGGAGGGTCAGGAGAGCACACAAATTACATAATTGTTATTCCAGATCAAATTTGACCACTATAACCTTTAAGCACCAGTCGGGCCAGGGTTGCATTACATTAAAAGATTTAGATTAGGAGTGGGATGATTATTTTGACATGTGGTAGTCATGTTCTTGACTACCACACGATTAATGCCATCATCAAAAATAAATGATGGAATTATAATAGAGGAAATGGAAAAGGTTATTGTGGACCAACTGCATCTGGGTTGCATTAGTGCCTCTGAAATTGAGCTTTACTCGAAATTGGCATAATGTTTCTGTACATTTCTTAATGGAATTTTTCAGTAAGAATGAAAATAAGATAAATTGATTTTCATACAATAAAGACGCTCATTTCGTCGCCACTGATTGCATCAACACCCTACTTGTGGTTTGGCTACTTTCATCTACATCTTTGGTTTTGTTTGTGATCTCTCATTGCATAGAAAGTGAATAAAGCTATTGTCATAGTGCCTCTGAAATTGAGCTTTACTCGAAATTGGCATAATGTTTCTGTACATTTCTTAATGGAATTTTTCAGTAAGAATGAAAATAAGATAAAAGCGAATACTGAGATTCCTTTGAGCATGTCATAATGGATGAAAATTGATTTTCATACAATAAAGACGCTCATTTCGTCGCCACTGATTGCATCAACACCCTACTTGTGGTTTGGCTACTTTCATCTACATCTTTGGTTTTGTTTGTGATCTCTCATTGCATAGAAAGTGAATAAAGCTATTGTCTGAAAGTAGTTTGCCTCTGTCTGGTTTATTTACACAAAGACAAATTTGAGTTCACGTGTTGCATTTAGAGATTATTGGGTTTAAACATTTACTGGTTTAAGTGAAGGTTATATATATATATATATATCTTAACTTGGCAAACAAAGTTTAGCAACTGTTAATATACAATATAACTATACTGTCCTGAAAATACCTCAAAACTCTTCATCCTTTCAAACCCTTTCAAATGCAACTTAAAAAGTAAAAGCTGAAAAACAGAGTAAAAGGTGTATTTAGGTGAAACTCACTGGAGGAAGTCTTGAAAATCACAAGGAAATCTTGATAAATTTTAAACTGGAAAAAGTCTGTCTCCAGACAGAACTAGCCTTGATTAACTGTTTCCACCGATTACTTGAATGGAAATAAACCGTAATAGGCTCTGACATTTTACTGCAAATATGTTGGACTTGCCTACTGATGCTTGTACCTTCCTGTGCATAAAAAAAAAAAATCATGGAGTTTTTATAATTTCTATTCAAGTCATTCATCAAATGCATAAAAACAGCTGCTTCCGTGTCATAAATATGTTGGACTTGCCTACTGATGCTTGTACCTTCCTGTGCATAAAAAAAAAAATCATGGAGTTTTTATAATTTCTATTCAAGTCATTCATCAAATGCATAAAAACAGCTGCTTCCGTGTCACTCTGTCTATATGACAGGTTTTAGGAACTTGTTCATACAAATTTCACACCATGCATAAACAGCAAAGCCAAATGCAAAGGAATGTTTTAATGTAGACAGAACTCAAGGTCATAAAGATCCAGTTTTCATCGCATTCATGTTGACCATCAAACATGATGGTCCAAGCGATTGTCCATGATCATTTTTAAAAAGGCACTTAAGAAATGCAGACAAATGTTTGTTTACATAATGGCATTGGCGAACAAATTCTGCTCTTCTTTACAACTGTGCAACTGAAAATCAAAGCAGGTGAAGTACAAAAAGTCAATGAATCACATACTGCTATTTTTACAAATGTCCACTGAACTCCACATTCAATAATTAAAACCCCATTCTAATAATGGAAAAGGGCAGCAATTATGAGGAAAAGAAACAGTTTGTCGGGATTATAAAAATCAAAAGTATTGGGGAACTTCCAAAAAAAAAAAAATTTCAAATGATCGAGTGGGTGCACCAATGTGGCAAGTTCTTCCTTCCCTCAAAAACATCACATTGTTGTAGCTGGTCAGTTGTTTTCTGGTAAGAGTGGAGTCAGACTGCTGGACTGCACCAGCTCCATCTTGATCCAAGATGGAAGTGGAGCGACAGAAACCCAAAGAGAGATGGGTTGAGGTGGAGAATTTCCCCACAGCAGCACAGAAGGCCTTTGGTCCCAGGACTCCCAAAGATCAGGAGAAGTGTGGCGGACTTCTACATGGCTGCCACGTCAATCTGAACATACAGTTGTCTGACGCCAACCTGGGCACAGGGCAGAAAAGATCATGTAATGGAAACTTTGAAATGTCCCTTTATAAGTGAGATGAAGTTGTTAAAGCTC
This sequence comes from Sinocyclocheilus grahami, assembly GCF_001515645.1. Taxonomy (NCBI): domain Eukaryota; kingdom Metazoa; phylum Chordata; class Actinopteri; order Cypriniformes; family Cyprinidae; genus Sinocyclocheilus; species Sinocyclocheilus grahami. Next base: position 3,843,396 of record NW_015505277.1, on the reverse strand, counting down.
TGTTTTCCAATGGTCCCCACCTGTGTAAAAATGTTGTGCGTTTGGCTGAGAATCCATCTAGAATCTGCGTCAGGTGCCACAAGAAGTTTGAGTGTACCAATATACACATCTGTGCAAAGGGTCCAGAAGTGAGGTTCTTGGAGATTATAGACACCCTGAAGCTGCTGGACCTGCAGAGAACATTAGTGGTTAGCAAACACAACCCCAGTTTTTCTCAAAGATTCTGACGCTCATTAGGGTGCTTGGACTGTGGCAATCTAGAACTGTTTCAGGCAAAAACCTGGAACAGCAAGATTGAGGTCCTGACCCTCAATAGGGTGTCAAGATCCCATTTTTCAAATGTGGCTACATGGTTAGCTAGTTATGTTTCAGGACAACTTGGCTACAATTCCAGTTGATATCCCAGGTTTACTCTGTCTTTACAAGTAGCCAACTTTCACAAATAGGATCCAGAAGATGGAAATGACTTACCCTTTGGTAGCATTCAGGAAGGGTATGGTCCAGAGAAGGAGGCGTCCGTTGCATCAAGATCCCTATGGATTCCCTGAGCAGAGGAACCACACTGTGGGAAAGAGGGAGGCGAGAAATGAGTCGCCGTTCTATGAGACATGAACTCAATGGAGTGCCAAGTACTAGGCAAACTCTGGCAACAGGAAGGGATGCCACACATAAAAACGTCATTGGTTATGAATTGGCACATCACGTTATAAGCTGAGGAGAGGAAATTCTGTCATTATCATGACAAACAAGAACTCTTTTCATTAGGATTATTTCTGAGCATGCTCAACGTGGTCCAACATAAACTTGCCCATCTTATGGTTGGGGTGGAGTAACAGAGAGCTGTGCTGATGTCATTCCAACAGCTGTAGTGCGCGTGAGCCAGCAAGCAACCCTGAACAGATGAGGAAAGACATCCAAACCCATTCATTCTGCTGAAGAATCACTTGGCAGAAACGGTTGACCGGTTAAGAAAGGACTAGGACTATTTCTCTTCTAACCAGTCAGCCGTTTCAGCCCCATCAAAGCTAGGTCTTGGCTAGGCCAGCATCTTATAAAGTCATCAGTCCACCTTCAAACCTTCAAGGCCTGACCACTGCTCCATCTGGGAACCATTAGAGGATTCTTTGGTTTGGACTTTTTCCCCCCCCGTTCCTAATCTACTCTATCAGCCCCACGTTCTCCTGAACTCCTCCCTGTAACCCCAGCCTCAGTTTGGGACACGCCAAAGTGGAGAAGCTGATCATTGTCTCATTTGGACATTCATGAAACTGAAAGCAAATGTGGCATCAACAAGGATGCATTTCACAACATTTGCTAAACCTTGCTAAGACCTTGCTAAACACTCTTTGGCACACATTGCTGAAAAACTGCAACAATGTTTGCCTACAAAATATTTTGCCCCAAAATTGTTTTGATAACATTTTTAAAACTGCAATCATGTTACTCACAAGGCTTTGATTTCACAATAGTCGGGTCTTGACCCGTGAGGTTCCATAGACTTTTACTACCCTATATCGAGAGCATACTTGAGTAATATCAATATAAGCACTACGCTCCAGACTAATCTATAGCAATTCTGACTACTCGGCACACTTTATGGTCAAGTAACATAAGGTAATGTTTAAAATGCAACGCATGCAAGTATTTCTGTTCAATACTTCCCTGAAGATGACTGTGGTTTACCAAGCAATGTTTGCAAGCAAGCAAGCTTGTAATCTACACTAAGCCATATAGGAACATGAAAGCGGAGCCTGATTGGTCGATCTCATCCCTCTTTGAATCTATTAGCTTTAGTACACCTGGAAAGTAAAATAAATCAAGTCTACTGGCAGACTGACAAATTAGATCCATTCTGTCAAACCGCACATGTCAACTTTCTGAAGGTTTTTCTATAATTACCATATGTTTCCATCAACATGTACTGTGACAGGGCATCATAAAACTGGTCACTGTGCATTCCTCTCAGTAACCGGTGTGTTTGTTCCTCTTTTGGACAATAAAATGAAAACAGGAAAGTACTGGATGAGGGTACCTCAGACCTCTGACATCATACTATTGTTCCACACCTTCCTGTTCAGTGAAACGAAGGCACTCTTACTCACCGTTCGCTGGCGCTTGATCGATAACCTGCCCCGAAAACGCTGTAATGCAGTTACACAAGTGACTCAGCTGCCTGAAATACAATTACGTGCGAGCATCAAGGTTAAGCTGGCCAGTGACACAGACGAAATGTCACCACCTAGGTCAGGGTGACAATCAGGATAAAATATTTCTGCAAGGACGCTTGTAATCACCTATGGACTTTTTTGGAAACCAGGAAAACAGCTTGGAGTCACGCAGCACAAAGCAGTCACTCGTAAAAGCACACGCATTTCTAAATCACATGGAAATGATTGGTTATCACGCCCAGACAACCTGAGTACCTAACTGGAGCACAGAAATATTTATGACACCAGAACCACCGCAAGAATGAGGTAACTGTAGTGAAGTCTGCGTCTGAAACATTACAGTGGGAATAAGAGCAGGTACATTTAACTTGAGATTTATATGCAATATGACCAAACAAACTTTTCCATTTCTAGGGAAAGTAGTTATTGGGATTCCACCACAAAAAATGTAAGATGCTTTGCTGCTAGGAACCAACTGCACTCAAGCTATGGTGGTCATAACCACAGGATTGTATAGCTATTTGGCCTTGTGCATAAAATGTATGCCTGGATTCAAAGGCTCATTTTTATAGTTTGAGAGTCTGCAAATGTTCAAACATCTTCTGACCAACTCTACCAACACTTTACTACAAACGATCACTAATACTACAACTTTTTCCCCACATAGCTGATGGTCACAAAAGGTCCAATCTGAATGTAGAACACAATTTGTGTAAAACTGAATGAATCTCATTAACCATGTTTGGGTCATAACTGAATGATACAGCCCTCAGATAACATAAATTACTTATATATGCAGAGCTGAGTGTTAAATAAAGTGCTGTTGCATGTACATGTGGCTTGTTCCCCACCTGCACCAATACACCGTAAATTAGCATTCTGAAAAAAACGTACAGTATCTAGTAGCCGGCACAGTGCTAAAGCGCATTATGTTAAGAAATACAGTAGATCAAAGAATAACATGCAACAAAAGCAGCTTTGGAGAGCCTTTAGACACATTTGCACTGAGGCTTGACAAATGAATCCATCCATCCTCAAAGGCCCAGCTTAGTACGGCCAGAACAAATGTTAATTACTGTTAACGTTCTTTACGCGCCCATTCCTCTGGCTTTAGGCTGGGACCCAAAGCGATTAGCGGTCTTTGGAAGACTTTGGTGGTGGGGGACTGCTGTAGGCCACAGCAGCATTACTCCTCCACTCCCTCCAACTAATCACAGGGTACCGGAACAGATCCAGCCGCTGCAGCCATACCCAGATATCCCCCTAAAGCAAGCCTACCGCACCCAGAGCGGCCTTAGCTAAACACGGCTCAGTTTGCGTGCAGCAAGGGGTCTTTTGCAAAGTGTCCCCCGCAAATGTGTCATGCCTCAGGTGCAGCTGATGAAGGAGACGTCCATCATCTTAGCGAAAGGTCAAACATCCAAATGCGAGCAAGATGGTTGGATCAAAACAAGGCGATATCTTGAGAATATCAATCTCACAATGAGGGTTATATGGGAAAAATGCTGTCCATCTTAACAATCAAACAAAGAACCACAGACATTCTACGCGGCCAATTATGGCCCATCTCTCGAACGATAAATGATTCCGCTGCGCCAGACGTACACCGGCATGAAGCTCAAATGTGTAAGAGTCTAGAGTTGCAGATGATCTCTTGCTTTGGTCCACAGTATCATCTTTCACACTAATGTATCATGTGTTTAATAAATCTATATATATATATATATATATATATATATAACAGCCATGCTTCCCCAAATACATTAAGCCTAGTTCTGGCGACCACATCACTTTTCTTAGGAATTGTTCAGAATAGCATACTACTATTTCTGCAGTATATAGTAGGTGTGCTGTACTTAGTATGCATATTTTGAATTAAGTACCCTTGGACCTACTACATTTGGCAAAATCTCACAATTTTATCCCACAATGCACTGCATGGCATTCGACTTTGAGTGCAACACAGAAGAAATACTTTGAAAAAAAGTTTTCAGTTCATTACATGGGCAAAAACAGTCAAAACATTCTGCAAAATAATTTCATTTGTTATCCACAGAAGTATGTATGTCATACAGTTTTGGACATGACGGTAAGTAAATAATGTCAGAATTTTATTTTTACACTAAATGTAAATTAAAAATTACTGACGATGCATACAGTTTTGCATACTATTTTTAGAGTAGCAAACAGTATGCAGTACGGTTTAAAAGTTTGAGGTTGATAAGATTTTTTCATAGAGATTAATACTTTTATTCAGCAATGATGCATTCAATTAATCAAAAGTGACAGTAAAGACATTTATAATATTACAAAAGATTTCTAATGCAAATAAGTGCAGTTATTTTAAACTTTCTACAGATATTTCCACAGGAACGTGAAATCTTAAGCTTCACAAGCTCTTTAACAAGCTCATTTCTGGTTTGCAACTGTTTTTAATTACCTGCTTTGGAATTTAATGGCTTTCCATAGTTGTGTAATACCTTTGTACATGTGCCATACCAGATCGGCCTCCAGACTGCACCTGAATGAGACCGAGACGATGTCACGCAGGTGCAATATGGGAAAACGTCCACAGTCTTAGCCCTACTCTCAGTTCTCAGGATTTGCCTCTCGGCCACTGCATGGAAAACTGAAGAAGAGGGGGAAATAAATGTCTAAGATCCCCCTTTTTTGAGAAACAAAGAGAAGGAAAAATCCATCTTAAAAGATGCCTTTGTTGAAGTAACATTCACAGATCGCCACCACATTCCAGAGAGGGAGAAGAAAAGCCTCAAACACGGACAAGAAGGAGGGGCAGGGGGGTTTGGAGGGACGAGATGAATATGCGGGAAAGGCTTTGCTCAGACTCGGGCACTTTGCAAAAAGGGGCCACGAACGGTGCCTCTTCACTCAAGCACAGTAACTACAGGCCATCTGCAATTTAAAAATGGTGCAGTCCTGCTCAAATTTACAGTCTTTACACAGTCTTAAATCAATATACTTTTACTAGATAAGCCACATTACTTAAGATATTTTGTCTTGTTTCCAGGGTGAAAAAAACTAAATGAAGTGCATTTTGCTTAAAACAAGTAAAATTATCTGCCAGTGGGGTAAGTAAAATATTCTTAAAACAACAGTATTTTACTTACCCCACTGGCAGATAATTTGACCTGTTTTAAGCAAAATGCACTTCATTTAGTTTTTTCCCCCTGGAATTTTAAGATAGTTTGACTAGAAACAAGACAAAAATACTAATTAAGATAAGCCATTTTTTGCAGTAAAAGTGATGAAACGCTATGCATTTTTCCTTCTCGACTGGAGTTGTTTGAAAAATGCCACATGAGAGAGTCAAGTCCTGTGTTTTCTGGTTTTGCCACATGTTGAGAAAGTGCTCTGGGGCTCCACCCTCTGAGCGTGTATCCTGTAATTCACCCGGCTGGAGCACCAACGGCTTCACAGGGCTCTTGGTGAAGGGTACTGTGAAGTGGCTTTTGTATGATCTGTGTTAGGTGCTGTTGAGGGTTTCTGGGTGGGGTCTGAGGATGGAGGATTGTCTTGAGTTGAGTCGAGAGAGGTCAGTGCTCATAATAGCATGGGCTGGGGTTTGCGTACTCACCTCACTCCTATGAGAATCGAGATGAGCATGGAGCAGATGGGGTCGGCAATCATCAGGTCGTATTTTTGCATTAGGATGGCAGATATTATGACACCGACACTGCCCAACGTGTCCGCAACAATGTGGAGAAAAACTCCTGAAATGAAGAAAATTAGGGTTTCGATTTATTCTGTTCAAAAATCTAAAAGAAAATACACACTACTGTTCAAAATGTTGGGGTCAGATTTTAAA
>NW_015505277.1:3791613-3836362 GCF_001515645.1 Sinocyclocheilus grahami | reverse complement strand
AAAAAACTAAATGAAGTGCATTTTGCTTAAAACAAGTAAAATTATCTGCCAGTGGGGTAAGTAAAATATTCTTAAAACAACAGTATTTTACTTACCCCACTGGCAGATAATTTGACCTGTTTTAAGCAAAATGCACTTCATTTAGTTTTTTCCCCCTGGAATTTTAAGATAGTTTGACTAGAAACAAGACAAAAATACTAATTAAGATAAGCCATTTTTTGCAGTAAAAGTGATGAAACGCTATGCATTTTTCCTTCTCGACTGGAGTTGTTTGAAAAATGCCACATGAGAGAGTCAAGTCCTGTGTTTTCTGGTTTTGCCACATGTTGAGAAAGTGCTCTGGGGCTCCACCCTCTGAGCGTGTATCCTGTAATTCACCCGGCTGGAGCACCAACGGCTTCACAGGGCTCTTGGTGAAGGGTACTGTGAAGTGGCTTTTGTATGATCTGTGTTAGGTGCTGTTGAGGGTTTCTGGGTGGGGTCTGAGGATGGAGGATTGTCTTGAGTTGAGTCGAGAGAGGTCAGTGCTCATAATAGCATGGGCTGGGGTTTGCGTACTCACCTCACTCCTATGAGAATCGAGATGAGCATGGAGCAGATGGGGTCAGCAATCATCAGGTCGTATTTTTGCATTAGGATGGCAGATATTATGACACCGACACTGCCCAACGTGTCCGCAACAATGTGGAGAAAAACTCCTGAAATGAAGAAAATGAGGGTTTCGATTTATTCTGTTCAAAAATCTAAAAGAAAATACACACTACTGTTCAAAATGTTGGGGTCAGATTTTAAAGTCTAAAATACAGTAAATATACTGTAAAATATTATTACAATTTAAAATAACGTTTCTATTTTAATATATTTTAAAACTTAGTTTACTCCTGTGATGATAAAGCTGAATTTTCAGCATCATTACTCTAGTCTTAAATGACGACGCTGTTGACAGGCATACGTCACTTCTTAGTACACACTCTCGGTGCGAATGCAACCCTTTAAATAGTACTGGGAAATAGTTTGCGCAAAATCGTCCCAGTACTTTAGTACTGTACATTTAGTTCTAGAACTAAAGCGGTGCAAAAGGCCCTTTAGTCACATGATGATCCTTCAGAAATCATTCTAATCTGCTGATTTGGTCCACAAGAAAAATTTCTCATCAGTATTAATGAATATTTTTTGAAAACTCTGGTGCATTTTTTTAGGACTCTTTGATGAATAGAAAGTTTGATGAATTTATTGCATTCTTGCTTAATAAAAATATTAATAAATTTTTTAAAACAAATCTACTGACATCACATTTTTGAGCAGTAGTGTATATAAACACAAAAAACATATCCAAAAATATTAAAATGTTTTAATATATCTCAGTATTACCTTATTATAATATACTTAATATTAATACATTATTTATAAAATTTTAAACTATAAATTGTTATAAATATTAATGTTTATTAATAATTTGTTTAAAGTATATTAAGTATATTAATATTAAGATGTAGTAAAATATAAAATACATCTCAAAAATTATATTTATAAAATGTTATATTAAATATTACAAATAATTTAAGATAACGGAATCAAACTGAAATATCTGTGTGTGATTTTAGCTTAGCAACTTGCTAACATCAAACTCTATCAGAACCAATTGTGAGTTGAGGAAAAAAGAAAAGAAAAGGCAATTTGCATGAGTCAATGCCCAGAGTTTTCCAAACCGGTTACTTATGAAGTAGACCGTTATCTATGTAGGTAGTTTACAGCAAGTTATACACTAAGGCTTTTGCCTACATGAAAGGTCCTGGTTTCACTTAAACAGCACTAATGAGTTAATATTGTGTCTGAGATGAGGATACGACATTTGCTAGCACCCATGTTCAAACGAACCCGCTGTTTTGGATACCATCTCTAGCGTTAACCCTCAAACTGATGATGTCATTCCACAAACAGGTCATACGAGTACATCCTCGAATGGATGGCCAACCTGCAAGACTGCCCTCCCTGAATAAATTTCCAGAATATATAATATCATACGCTACTATGTTAAAACCAACATGAGTGAGTCAGTCAACATTTCCTGAACTCAGGGGTCTGTACTGGCAGTCCTGATCAACACTGGAGAATAGCTGTGGACTGTGGTGTGACGGCACTGAGACAGTCCACTAAGTCCTTTCCTTCCCTCAAAATGAGATGACATACTTGCGGTTACTTTCAGTTTTGCGACTGCAGTAATGGAGCAAACTCCCTAATAAGTGAAGACCCCGTCCAAATGTTGTCAAAACAAATACTAGAAAAATAACAAGAATGCTGGAGCTCTTTGTGTCCTTAGAAACAACAGCTGTGTTTAGAATAAAATTCTAATACTGATAATAGCTAACTACTAATAGCAAGGCTCAAAATTGTGACCATTTTGGTCGCATATGCTCCCGAAATTTAATCTGTGCAACCTCAAAATATATTTGGGAGCATTTGTGCAAGTGCATATAATTGTTGTCGTGCGACCTGTTTTCATATCTCTAAAAACGATCAGAGTATGTGCCTTCTGAGTGCTGATACGGTGACAGGTCTGTCATTCTATCAAACGTTACATAACCAATTAAACTTCAGCTTTACATTCTTAACTTTAATGCAGATTTTAGATTGGTTAATATTAGCTGTCAATCACTCAGCTGTCTGCTTTCCACTGTCAGGTGACAGGGAGCTAACTACTGCGGGGTATGTAAAGGGCTCAAGAAGAGAGAAGATTAAAAGAACATTGACAGATTTCTTTTGTAAACCACCTAAAGTTACAAATAATGGTGCTGGTGATAGCGATCATGTGGTGAATGTTGATCCACCAGCCGAAAAGGCGGCGTACAGTTTTCGGAGAGAATGGTTGAAAGACTTCGAGTGGCTTCGCTATGAAAATGCACTGTGCTCTATGCACTGCATTGACTGTAAACCTGTGGGACAGAGTTTGCAGGTAACAGCGTTCACCACTGAATCTACACATTTCGTAATTGTGGTTTTACGATGTGTGGTTTGACATTATCGAGTATATTTCAAAATCCAAACAAAACGTGCACGCATACATGACGTGATGAAGTCTAGTAGGTTAGAGTGCGTTCTTTCGCTGCATGATTCATTCTATTAAAATGCATCACAAAACTCAAGATATGGGGCCTTTATATCATTTCATATAGTTAATCAATACCACAAGAAGAGTGCCGTTTTTTCCTCCAAAAATCAGCACGATTACAAATGTGATATCGATTTTATACAACTGTTCAATAAACAAGAAGTTAATATTAAGAGACTTACGTTTTAGACACCATATTGTCTGTTTTTGCTCTATTTCGCCAAATAATTCCAAACTAAGCCACAGCACCGTGATGCCTCTCTGAGCAGCATGACGGTGTCTGTTTTATGTTAACAATATTAAAACATTTATGCATGCGTAACTGCAGGTTAAATGCATTCATGTCCTGCATTAATCAGCGTGTAAATGCATCTAATTGCCACTTCAGATGCAGCTTCTGTGTTTCCTCTGCATTGCAAAGATACATTTTGTTGCTACTTTCATTTGCTTGATAACAGCCCAAATGTCTTATTATAATTGACTGATATAAAATATAAGAATTTGACTCAAATAATAATGCACACTTTTTGAAAAAATGGCTTTAAGGTAAAAATTACCATAAAAGGTACAAATCTATTTGAACTTATTGGAAAAGATTAATTTCTGTCACTGCTGTGAACTGACCACCACACAGAATATGAAGAATATCAAAAACTTTAGGAGTCAGCTGTCCACTGTAGTCCTTAAGATATCAGCACAGTAACACTGAGTCAAATTATCATTATCGATAAAATCCCAGAAAATATAGAGATATAATTTGTAAATATCGCACACCCCTATCCACCCCTAACCTGTTCCGTGCAATTGGCAGAGCTGAATGTAAAGTTTAACACTGCATCCACCATCCTAACTCTCGCAAAGAAGAGCTCTCTCTCTGTTTAACCAAACTCAGATTAACTTTAGGTTGTTTACAAAAGAAATCTGTCAGTGTTCTTTTCATTTTCTCTCTTCTTCAGCCCATTCTTTTTCTCACCGTGGTAAGCAGAAAGCAGTGACTAAGTGATTGACAGCTAATATAAACCAATCTAAAATTTGCATTAAAGTAAAGAATGTGAGGATAAAATCTGTTAATATATAATTTGTAGTTGTGGTGCTCCTAAATTTTTGCTGGTGCTCCTAAATTTTGAAGTTGGGAGCACCAGTGCTACAAAGTAAAAAAGTTCATTTCGAGCCCTGAATAGTACTAATAGCTTACTATGCTGTACAAACAAATTAAATTAAAATAAAATATATATTTTCACATAATACTAATAAAAATAATCAATTATTATAAAATATTAAAATGATAAATATGAAAATATTTATATTTTATTAAAAATATCTTCCTCTCATCAAAACTACTACTACTACTACTAATTATATTATTAATATATTTTTGTATCACTTTTCCACAAATCTATTAATAATTTTTTTTTGTAAAATAATAATAATAATTATGATTAGTGAAAATATTTATCTTCTGCAAAATAACAATTAATATTCTCACTTAATAACAATAAAATATTACATTATATGTTTTTGTAACATAATATTTTTATAAAATAATAATAATCACCATTTATTATTATTATTATAGTAATAGTTTAATAATAGTGATGATAATAATCAATTTTTTTGCTAAATATTGCTATTAATAATTCAAAATATTTTCATAGTAATGAACAAAATAATATATATTTTAGTCAATTTATTATTATTATTACTTTATTATTATTATTATTAAGTATCTTTTGTAAAATAGCATCAATAAATCAATCATTTTTGTGTCTTATTATAATAATATTCCATTACATTGTTTTTGCAAAATAGTGGTAATATTACTTAAAAATATATTTAAAAAATATTAAAAATGTCTTAACCACAGGTACATAAACAAATTTTTAGACAAATCAAGTTTCATTTGTCACACTGCAAAAGGAAAGTCAAGTGCATTGCATTCTGGAATACAGTAGTCTGTGCAGTGCATAATATTTCATACTGCATGTTTAGGCAAATAGAGAACATCTACCAAGTATTCTGTGTAAAAAGTAAGTATAATAAACAGCCAAAATAGGCATGAAAATCTTCAGGACGGGAGGCTGGTAGGATCTACTTGCAATTCATCACGGGGAGTGGAGAAGAGGTCCCTCGGCTGGGATGGAGGCAGCATAACCTTTTGCACTGTCACCTCCTCCCCTCCCCTCCCCATCTCTACATGGTCCTCCCCTCCGTGCCCCGTTCTTTCTCCCTTGAGCAGGCCTCCCAAAGGATCCATTCTCTCTCTGTGTGTGCCAGGGTGAAGGGGACAAACTACTTTCTCTGCTCTGCTCTTTCCCACACAAGCTCGGACAAAGGGATTTAAAGCGACAGTGTACCACGTTTGCTCCATTGTCAGTGTTAACCTGGTTACCCCCGAGTCAAAGGTTAGAGGTTGGGATGGTCAGAGGTGTCACTTGGTTGCACATAAATGTCCATCATCCAGTTACGTCTGATCTAGAGCACTCATTTCAAGTGGTTAAATGAAGAAAATGCCTCCCTTCTGTTTTTCCTTTGTTTTTTTTAGTTTACTAGAGGACCTCATCCACAAAGAATTCAAAATATTGACCACCTATAAAAGAGGAAAAAGCTGTCTAGACCTGATAGATGTGATTGTAAATATTTTCATATCTGGTGCCTTTTTAAAAGCAAGGCAAATATTGCGACAAAAGAGATCTCTAGCTCCATCTGGAGGAGAACAAACATGCAAAAAGGCCATACCTTGTAATATCTGCTTGCTGGAGCCTTTTCCCGGTGTGTGCAAGTGGTCATCTGAGGACACAGACAGATTAGAAATGAATCGTGCTATACTAAACACCATTACGATCAAAACAGTTTTTGCAATTTTCACACAGTATGAGGACCAAATAACACATCTGATGCATTATAATGGTACTGAGTCGTAACAGAAACTGCACTCAAATCTGTAAGTTAGCTTGAGGTCTCACCATGGCAGTGGGGCTCATCATGTGAATGCCCATGTCCTCCATGTGAATGTCCATGTCCTCCGTGTGAATGCCCGTGATCGTGTTTGGACTCATGACTGTGTCCGTGGCCTTCATGACTGTGTCCCACACTGCCATTAAATAGAGAATGACTGTGGCCATGACCTTAAAAATAAGAGGACACATCTATAAAGAAACTATGCACTTAATATCAACAAATAATAATATATATATATATATATATATACACACACACACACTATTTTATATAAATATGTTTATATAAATAAAGAATACATTTTTTAGATGTATATATAGTTTAATATCAAAAACACCATGTGTATATATACTTAGTTTGTTTTATTTATTAATAAAAATGCATTTATATATAGATTTATTTTTATTATATATATACACAAACACACATATATATATATATATATATATATATCATTTATAACATTTATATACAAACATTTTTATCACATTTATAACATAAAATGTGTATATGTATATATTCTAAAAAAATTAATTTAAACAGAATAGCTTAAAAAAGATGCACAGTTTATGCTTTATATATTTTTAAATACATTTATATATAAAGAAATATTATATATACACATATATATAACAATATAAAACTAATATAGAATAAAAAAAATAATGTATATATCTATGTATATACATTTATATATCTTTACGTTTAAGGGTTTTTCCATCTAATCTAATCTATCTATCCATGTTATATATACACTACTAGGCAAAATTTTAGAATAATATGTTTTTATATTTCTGAATCATACGAGACTTCTTTGAGAAATATTAAAAATATACATATATATATTACACACTGTTATTTTTATTATAGTTAAAAGTATCAACAAATAATAATATATATATATATATATATATATATATATATATACACACACACACACACACACACTATTTTATATAAATATGTTTATATAAATAAAGAATACATTTTTTAGATGTATATATAGTTTAATATCAAAAACACCATGTGTATATATACTTAGTTTGTTTTATTTATTAATAAAAATGCATTTATATATAGATTTATTTTTATTATATATATACACAAACACATATATATATATATATATATATATATATATATATATATATATATATATATATATATATATCATTTATAACATTTATATACAAACATTTTTATCACATTTATAACATAAAATGTGTATATGTATATATTCTAAAAAAATTAATTTAAACAGAATAGCTTAAAAAAGATGCACAGTTTATGCTTTATATATTTTTAAATACATTTATATATAAAGAAATATTATATATACACATATATATAACAATATAAAACTAATATAGAATAAAAAAAATAATGTATATATCTATGTATATACATTTATATATCTTTACGTTTAAGGGTTTTTCCATCTAATCTAATCTATCTATCCATGTTATATATACACTACTAGGCAAAATTTTAGAATAATATGTTTTTATATTTCTGAATCATACGAGACTTCTTTGAGAAATATTAAAAATATACATATATATATTACACACTGTTATTTTTATTATAGTTAAAAGTTTTCGTTTATTTTAACTAAGAAATTAGTTTTTTTACCTGCTGGCTGTTAAAACAAGCATAAATTCCATAAACCAGAATATTATTGAAACTTAAGGGGAAGAATGGTTTTAATGAAAAGCATGACCGCATGCTTATTCTGTGTGAGATACTTACCTTCACCACCGTGAGAATGTCCATGTCCTCCATGTTGAAAAATAAATATTCCTACAAGATTCACCAGCAGCCCTGCTATAGACACCGGGAGCAAACGGTCATGGTGCACATCAGGGGGTTCCAGCGCCCTCTGGTGATAAGACAAGATGCCATCATTCAACAAAAAGATATTAGTCAGTTTGTCACTTACAGGCTGAAAGATATTATCAGTATGTCACTTGGCAAGTAAATCAACTGTAATCTTATACTACTGCACACCTCTACTCCTTCTGAGAAGATAAAGAAGGCGGTAAAGATGAGGAAAAGGCCATTCACGAATCCTGCGAGCACTTCTGCTCTGACATACCTACAAAACAATCAAATGGACTTGCATAACAACCCAGTGATGAAACCAAAGACATGCAGTTTCCTGTCAACACCACTCAGGCAGAAGTGAATGTGTCCTTTTTAGGAATCTTGTGTCATTGGTACTCTTGGTACTGTAGTGTTCTCTCACCCATATGAGAAGGAGTCATTGGACCTCCACCGTGAAATGACCGATGCTGCAAGGCCTGCCAGGAGAGCAGTGCAGTCAAAGAACATGTGAAAGGAATCGGATATCAAACCTAAACTGCGAATCAAACCAACACAAAAAGGGAAGTGTTAAATTATCACGAAACCTGAGAAATACATCCCACCCCATACTGAGGTCAGAGTCACCTTTTGTTACACATTATTCACTCTTTCACTTAGAGACAAAATTAAAACAGCCCAAAAGGTCCAATCGTGTTGACAGATATTTGGTCGTCAAGTTAGTTTCAAGTGGGTCAAACTACGCAACATAAAATAAAATAAATGTAAACATTTAAAAATATATTTAAAGGGGTCATATGATGCGATTTAAAGTTTTCCTTTCTCTTTGGAGTGTTACAAGCTCTTGGTGCATAAAGAAGATCTGTAAAGTTGCAAAGACTAAAGTCTCAAATCCAAAGAGATATTCTTTATAAAAGTTAAGAGTCAGCCACACCTACCTAAAACGGCTCGTTCTAACACACCCCCACATGTCTACATCACTATCTGGGAAGATTTGCATAACGCCGCCCAAATGTTCACGCAAAGAAACAAGGCGTAACTTATTCTCGCTGTAGTATTCCCGTTCTTCGTACGTTGCTTATTACATTCGAGAAGAAATGTCACATCCAAGATTATATCATCGCACGAATCAGGATCTGGCTAATTCTGTTCTTTGAACGCACCTGTTGTTGATGATTAGTATGGCTAGATTGGGTTATCTGAGATAATTGCGCGTTCATGGGTTGGTTTAAAAGGGGCTATGTATCGATACTCGAAACCACGATCAGCAATGCAGCGATTGGCTGGCGGCAAGACAGCAACGTAATGACATCATATAATTCAAAAAGACACCTGAAAAACCTGACAAATTTCTGGACTTTTATTAGGAAACATCCAAGCGAACAAAACTACATAAATGTTATAATAGATAAATGAAATGTGTTTTTATTTTATTTACATTTTTTACATGATTCCCAATTATTTATATTCACGATTTCAAATTTTTGTACAGGCTTTGCATTTTTATTTCAACGTAGCAATTAATTTAATTTTATATTTGAACAGATTGGTTACGTGACAGCATTATTTAAAGTTTCTTAAGGGTCAAGATCATGTTTTCTGCATCCCCTGTGCTCCATCAAGCCACTCCCATAATATCTGTCACCACTCAAATTAATGCACGACTCTACAATATCTGTATAGCATGTGTGTAAGACTCGAATACAATTATGAAGTAATCATTTTATGACTAATAAATCTTTCAGTGAGTAAAACTGGCTGTGTCTATAGTATTAAAGACTACACAACATTATTATATTATCTTTAAATTAATTTTTAAATTATTATTATTTTAAATTATTGTCCCTGGATCAGTAGGATACTCTTGTAATAAAGTTGCGGTGGTAGCGGACAGATTTTAAGTATCAGTTCTGCTTAAAACGATGCAATCTAATCCTGTTTACATGAAATAAGCCGCTCCCGACCAGGTTTAAGTCTACGGACCCATTGCTATGACAGCAAGTCCGGGATGAGCAGAACCAAATAATCCAAGATCATGCCAAATCGTCAACAATCAAATCCAGCTAACTGAGTTAGCAACGTACGAAGAACGGCCCCCATGTCGTGAAGGCGCTGTGTATTTGTGTTCTGTGTGTTTCGTTGTGAAAGCAAAACTACTTTGTTTGGTCTTCCAAAAGAGGATGATATCTGCTTCGTCATGCCTAGAGCTGATCCGTGCTGGTCGCTGAGGAAATACATCAACTTCACGCTGTGGATCGCCGGATCAGCTTTCACCGTGGACGAAGCGGAGTCCAGTCCGGGGTCGTCACATGTGGTTGCCGCAAGCCCGTCCACCGCGCCGTTCTCAAGCTCACCGGTCGCCACTCACTCTAGCCGGCCGCCGCTAACTCTAGCCCCCGGCCTCTGCTCACTCTAGGCCGTCGTGTGTGACGCTGTGTTTCGTTGTGAAAGCGAAACTACTTTGGTCTTCCAAAAGAGGACACGACTAGAAATCAGTGGTTAAGTTGTATTTACAACACTGTTCCAGAACAGTTCAACCCAAATATTCAGGTGTGTGCAGCGCATTTTATGGAGGACTGTTTCCTGATCCTGGTAGAGTAGACTACAGTGCCGGCTGTTCTGACTCACAGACTGTAAGTACGTTTTTTTATATATAAAGAATTTGCCACTGACGATTCAAACGCGAGTTTTGAACAGTGTAGAGTAGCGTTTGTAGTTTGTCATTTCTCCGATCACAAATGCAGACCTGGTTTTATGTTTATGTGGCGTGATGCAATGCAATGCGTAAAAAGAAAGTCATTATATTCCGTAATTATCTCCCCACTGGATGCAACGAATGCCTCGTTTATAATGGGTTTTAATGTTTCTGTCTCGTCGCTCCGGGACACGGCATCACAATATGGTAAGAGGTGTAACATTTCCGTCACACGCTTGAGGTATTCGGCCAATCACAATGCACTGGATAGCTGGCCAATCAGAGCACACCTCGCTTTTCAGACCGATGAGCTTTGTAAAAATCGACGCATTTCAGAAAGGCGGGGCATAGAGGAGAACCAATAATGTACAGTATGTGGAAAATAATGTGTTTTTTTAACCTTAAACCGCATAAGCACATTTCATTACACCAAATACACAACATAATGTTATTTTTTGCAACATATGACCCCTTTAAAAAATACTCTATATTCTTTTACTAATACATTTACATTTAATAATGATTTTAAGCAGATATATTGTATATATAATGTATTGTATAAATAGTTTGTGTACACACACGCATACATATATAAACAACAATAATGAAAAAAATTATAATTATTATTTTTAAAAACTACTACTGATAATAATACTAATAATAATTCAAGCTTCGCTGTCTGCAGTCCCATTCGTGGGATTATGTCATTTGCATAATATTACCAAATGGCAAAGTGTATTAAACAAATTATTATAAACAACAACAATAATTATTATAATGATAATAAATTAATAAAAAATGATCATTGTGGGATTGCGCAATTTACATAATATTACCATTGTTTTTAATAAAGTATTACAAACAAGTAAATAAATAAAAAATTACACTATTATATTATTACTACTGGTAATATTGTTTATTTAATAATGATTATAATAATAATAATAACAAAGCTTCACTGTCTACACTCTCATTCATGGGATGGTGTAATTTCTTTGCATAATATTATCCAATGAAAGATAGCACATTAAATAAATTATAATAATAAACAACAACAATATAAAGCTTTGTTAATTAAAAGGAGTTGCACAATGCTGAAATGCTGAACTCTGTTGCATGCATAACTACAATGTCACCAAAAATCACATCAACTAAAAATACATAACTTCTGGTCACTCTGTGAATGCAAACTGCTGTCAGTGTGCGCAGCCTGATAATAAACGTCAGATATGGATATAAACAACAGAAATCTATTTATTAAGCCTAAACTAACAATGTTACAGCCTCAGTGAGTGTATGTTTGATGTACAAATGGGAAGACATATAGTCGTTAATATACAATGGCATACAAATGGTTAATGCAACACAGATTTTCCCCACAAAGTATATATATAAAATATTACAGCTGTTTCTCAAATCCAAGTAAGATCTAAAATGCATTTTCAGACATCAGAGGCATGTTTGAACGTTCAAACACACTTGCATCCCTGAAATATGCTGTCTAGATAGGCACCTCTATAGGTTTTGAGAGGCATACTGTATTTGCTGAACTTCGATCAGCCCTCAATCTCACTTCAAGGAAGACTACGATAACAGCTCATGGGGAAAACCCCAATCAAAGCATTGCTAACAGAAGTTAGGGCCCAAAACAAAAGCACACTAGCTCATCCCACATTTAGACCTACGTGGCATAATCTTGCGTTTGGCCCCCTACTGTTACCTGTTACTCCATATGCCATACAGCAGCTCCACGAACGCGAACGACAGGTTCAAACACAGGAAGAAAAACAGATTGCGAGAGGTTTTATCGGCAAGAATTGATCTGGGGAGGGACATAAAGACAAAGAGAGAGAGTGGTTTCAGACCGATTCATTTATAAAGTGGCCTGACCAGACAGACTGGCTGCAGGAACCCACAGCTAAGCAAATACACAACTCTAGTTTATTTCAATAAAACAGTCTAGAAAAAAATGACATGTGGTCCAAATAATCTCTTGATAGATCTATTTTGTTGCGAAATATATTGGGACACATTTTATAATGTAAAACGAAAGATTTTATAGGTTGTGTCAAATGTTTACTTCGTCCTGCTAACATCTGGCTGGCTGAAAAATGAGTCTGAAACGGTCTGCTTCTTTATTATAACAGTTCACTTATTTTAGCATTTATTTATAGCCCCTTTAAAAAAAAAAGAAAAATGTAAATGTTTTAAAGACCCAAGTTTAATTTGAAATAAAGTCTCGCGTGCTAACTAGCATGCTAACCGCCTTAGCCACACAGAATCGACAGCTGTGAGTGAAACTCAATGAAATATTGAGCATTTGACTGTGTTTACCTGAACCAGCCCGATATCTTGACCAACAGGTTGAGTTTGGCAGGCTTGTACTCGTCATCTTTGATGGATAACGGGAGCATTTTTCAGCAAAGCGTCTCCGGTAGCCGTTGAGCAGCACTGCGGCGTCACGAGCGTCTGGACGCGAGACAGCGAGGAGTCCAGTGCGTCGACGTCGCGTGCGTCATGTCGCTGAGCCAGTGTAGGATTAAACAAAACCAACACTAATCTAATCCATTCATCCATGTTAGGAATATCCATGCATTTTATTTCATTTAGAAGTGAATTACTCCTTCAATCATTCATTCATGCTAAAAACAAAATCATGCTAGGTTAAATTTAATGAACGAAATATCCCTAATAATATAATTAATTATTCTTTCATGCAATTTTCATACACAGTTGCAAAATAATGTCTTTATTTGTTTGTTTGATATTTTAAATTTATCCACCAATTTGAACCATTTCGGGAAAAAACTATTATTATTATTATTATTTTTTTGTATTAATACCATATATAGCCAAATTAATTAACATTTAAAATAAAATAAATTAACATTTTATATATTTTATCACAATTATTATATTGCTGTAGACATTCATAAATTATTGTTTTATTACTAAATAAGTAAAGCTGAATTAAAAAAAAAATCTAAATGTTAACAATATTTTTATAAGGATAATTATATGGTTACAGAATTAATAAGCTATTATTTTATTACTCAATATGTATTTATAATATTTTTTATTTATGATTATTATATTATTAATATCCTTCTAACAATATAAAAATATTTTCCTTCTAACAAGATCTTTTTTTGCATTGCATAGATGCAAAGATGAGTAATGTAATATCCTTATTTATTTGTTTGAATAAAACTATCCATTAATTTCCGAAATAGCCGTAATTATAATTTCTTGCATTAATGTCATATTCTAAAAGTCAGTTGACAATTTCTGAAATGTGTTATAGTCAGCTGGAGTGTACTGTTCAAAACAGAAAATTGCTCCAATCTTTTTTTCCCCAGCACAACACCACCAGATGTCCCTCTTCTCTCTGCTAGAGCCATTACAGTTAAGCACACGATTTTTGTAGAAAGATCTGTTCTCTCAAAGTGAATTTATAGACTCCAGATCATTATAACATAAAAATTATTTCCTTTTCAAAAAAAAAAAAACGTATAAAATTTAAAATGAATAGTAATAAAGATCCATGACTGTTGCTACAGGAAACACTTCATGTCAAATAAAACATGATATACATTACTGTAAAAAAAAAAAAGAGAGCTACATAATCTCAACATCAAGTTAAAACTTCAGTCTTTTTGATGGTCTCTAAACTTTAAACTAAATAATAAAGAACCAAAAACATTTATAAATCTAAATCAATTATACATATAACTAACAAATTAAATGAATGAGTTAATAAACAATAAAACAAGTATTCAATAATAAAGTATTCAAGCAGAATAAAGAACTTAAGTGCAGTAAATAGCTAGTAAACACACGTTTTAACGCCTAAAGATGAACAGAAACTAAATGCTAAACTGTGCAAGACCTGAATTTCAAATACTTCAAAACAACGCTTCAATGCTCCCTCAATACTAGGGGGAAAAAGGGTGTTCCCATGGTAACTGCTTCAGCAGACAGGAATGGGAACTCAAGCACAGCTTGTGTAACACGATCGCCAGACGCTCACAATATGCTTTCCCTGATACAGAAATGTGAAATAATCTGAAAAATGCTGGTTTCTTGTAGAGGGCAGCTGATCCATTGATTCTAGTACAGCTGAAATGCAAGCTCTCCAAAGCAGTTTTGATCAACATTCTGCATGCTGCATATTAAAATTGATCCGAACAATCGGATCCTTATGTTGAATCGCAGTTTCACACTCATGAGCATCTTATAGGGCATGGGAGAGGCTTCAAAGTAAGAGTGTATTCTCAAAGGCCTCACACATCTCATTCATTCATCTCTTTAATATGCATGAGAAGACCGATGGCAGGCTTTTGTTAGTCTTGAAATCTCAGCAAACTTGAGGCGCTTTCTAATAATAACCTCCCCAGGCTACGTCTGCAAGATATCTGTTAAAGATCGCTTAAAGCTTCTGCTGTGTACAAACATCTGATAGACGTCTTTAAGATGTCAGTTTTACATACATTCTAAATCATAAACATCTTAAAGGGGTCATCGGATGCCCATTTGATATAAGTTGATATGATTCTTTAGGGTCTTAAAGAAAAGTCTATAACATACTTTGGTTAATATTTCTCAATGGTAGTGTAAAAAACACCCTTTTTACCTTGTCAAAATGAGCTGTTTTCAGCACGTTGTTCTACTCCATGTTGCTTTAAATGCTAATGAGCTCTGCTCACCCCACCCCTCTCTTCTGTGGGGTGACGAGCAGTACGGTTTACTTTAGCCGCGAAACTTGTTAACTAGCACATATTAGGATGGAAAGGCGATTTGCAAAGATTCATCAAAAAAATGAATACTCACTTCTTGTGTAGATGAAGCTCCATCACGAATGATTCGCGCGAACAGACGCATTTAGGCAGATTGGGGATCGGCATATTCCCTTCAAAACGAAAGTAACGTTAATCCTCTGCGTCTTCAGCGGCTCAGATGTCGGGAGTAAATGACGACTGCTATATTCATTATTACATCCAACAACAGAACACCTCAATCGCTTTAATCGGAGACATTCTTGTCTTCCCCTGCACCGGAGTCGACACAATTGCGGACTGATGACAGCTCACTGAGGGCGGGTCTAAGGTAACACGGCCTTGTCAATCAACTATCGTGGGAGGGGCCTGTGCAGAACTACGTCATTCTTACAGGAATCTCAGAACAGCCTGATTTGAGAAAGGGGATTTTAAAATAGGGATTTAAAAAAAATCACTGGATGGATTTTTATCATTATAGGATTGATGATTACACTCACTTCCAACACACATTTATGTTCAAACAACAACAAAAGTGAATTTTGCATCCGATGACCCCTTTAAAGACATTTTCTAAACGTCTGACATCTGATAGGAAACGTCCTATTGATCGATTGCAGATGAGCACACACTCTAAAAAATAAGTCTTGCAGAAGTCAAATAGACGTCTCCGTGATGTAAGTGTGCTATCAGGGTCTTAGAAGCGCTGCAGAACGTCACAGTTTTCTGTGTAGCCAAAGGTTAATGTAAGGACTACTTGTGCAACCTCTCCTAAAATGGCCATCAATGCGTAAAACAATGAAAACATTCCTCCTGCGAGACATGGTGGGCGTTTTTCTGGTTTTTAATTTAACAGGTTGTCCTTCACAAGGGAAATGCAGGTGGGATATGAAATCCTAAAACTGTAGGCCTATTAAATGTCTTCTCACAGTTAAAGAGACGTTCACAAAATAGATAGCTAGCCTTAGTGTTCGGGCGATAGTGTTCTAATTATTATAAGCACGTGCTGCAGTCATGTCGTCTGCCACTTTAAATGCTCGAGCTCTTTAATGGCCCTGTCCCAAATGGCACAGTTCACGTGCATCTGCGGTCTTGCAGACTTACAATGGCCACCGCGTGCACGTGTCCATTAAGTCCATGAGACCGTAGACCTTAATGGTCATTTTAGCTATCAGAAGGGTGCTCGTGAGCGAAAGTCTGCCGAAGTGTGCACCGAGGGCGCATAGTGGACGCAAAGGTACACAAGACCGCAAGTGCACATGAAGTGTGCCATTTGGAACAGGGCCTGAGATGAGCTCCGCACCACACTTCTACCCGACAGCATTATGTCATGAAAGTGTGGACTCAGAGGAAGACCGCGGGGGTTTAGAGTGCATTTTGGGACAGGGCCAATGTCATGTGGATTCTGATTGGCTGTCAAATGTTTTATGCTCAACACCTGGAAAAGTGATTCTAACCATATTGTCGCTTTGTCGTTATCATAGTTGTCATAGTTTGTCCATCACCATTTCCCTTTATGATTATTTTTATTAAAACTTCATGGTTATTAGCGCTTGGTGTGAACGGCCCTTTAGAAGCGTCCATAAAGCCATAACATGAGGACTTTGTAGTACGACCAAGTTTCATCAAAATCCAGGGATTATGATCTCATTTTAAGACTGCTTATTTCCATAAGAAAATTAATGCAAGCTAAGAACACAAACATCAGACAAAATCTGTATGTTGCAAATGTATAAAAGGATTGGAGATGGTTTTTCACAGTGTTCGTAGTTTGGACTGGACAGTCTCTTTAGATACAGCATGAGATATTAGAAGAGAGAGGCCTCTATTTGGCAACACTAACTGTAAATTAAACAAGAGGAAGGTACGAATGTTTGTTCTGGTCGGGTTATATCTGAGAAAAAGAGAGTCAGTGGGGGTGCTAAAACTTAGTGGGGAATGTTTTTGAATAGCATTCCCATCTTAAGGGGACAGTTCAAGTGAACAGCTCGTTTGCATGTGCAGCAACATTTAGACATTTTAAGTGTTATTTTAAAAGTATTTAAACCTTAGTTTTAATTCATAAATCATTACTTTGTCTCCAGTCATTTTATAGATTTGTACCTTTTTGTAAGAAAATGTGAGTGATACTTTGCCAGTCATGATGTTCTGGTGCTTCCTATGAGGTTACTAGGCTGTCTTAATGGCTTTTAATATGGTTCTATGTGGTTTCTAGGGAAAGGTAGATGGTTGCATGGGTGTTCTGGGGTTGCTTACAAGTTCAAAAGCGACAACTATGACATTCAGGTCCCTATATTGCTCTTTCAGTATAAGTCTATGGGATTTTTGGCCTGGTTTATTGTCCACTAGGTGAAGAAGTCAAAAGTCCAATTAGTTAAAAAAATAACAGTTTCTTCTCAAAAAGCGAATGATTTGAGATATTAATGTGTGTAGCACAAACAGTGCGGCCACTAACCTTAAATATAAGCAATATAAATAATATAAGCAATATAATCACTAATGATGATCAATCTCAGTGCAGTTTTCTAAATGTTCTGGTTAAAATGAATAAACAGGGTCAAAAACAGCATTTTAAGACTACTCTTTAAGTCTTTAAAAGTATTTTTCTGACAGTCAGCTCTTGAGGTCATAGCCTCACAGTGGTTGAACAACTGAAGCACAGTTTGTACTGTGGTTGGCAGAGCTTGAGCTGAGGTTAGCAACTCGAGGTTAACGCCAAGTACGTCTTCATTATCGCTGTCTTCAAGATGTAACCCGTATACATAGGAAGGTCACACAGCCGTATTGTGGGTCAATCTGTGTTCCGGAATAGCCTACGTGCTGATATGAGTAGCCTATGCAAACCTCTGCTTCCTGTGGAACGACACAAGGTTTATGCCATGTTATGACACAAATTATGCATCATGTCCTTACAAATTTTAAGAAAAGCCAATGCCAATGAAAAGATTTACATTTGATGTTTTCATTGTGTTGAGGTGGAAAACACACACACACACACACGCGTACGTTTCACAAGAATGTAGCCAGAGCTCAGAGAGGACAGTGGATATTCAAGGTCATTTTGAATTAAAAATAGACCACTCTTGTAAATATGTAGGCATGCATGCTTATCTATAGGCTAGACTGATGTGTGCATGAGTATTACATTAAAATATCTATGGTGGGGTTTGTATTATTGAAGCAAGGCAAGAATCACTATTACTACTGCGTATACTTGAGATTAATAAAAATAAAAATAAACTCATAACGGCAAAAACACGCACTGAATTTGATTGCTCTAATGGCTTTCCGAGTGTGATATTTAATAAAAGAAGGCTGTGACGTTTCGCAGTTTGAACTTGTGCTTGTTCACGCTGTTTCGCGGGCTTTTTTCCCTCGTGAAAATAAGCCGAGCTGTGTGATTTTGCGCAGTAAGGAGTGTTTTTTTAGTTTTTTTAAATCGGGCCGCCATTGTTTTCTCACAAGGCATTCTCGCACATTATGAGCTGGGTTTGTAGCTCTATCGAGGAAATCTTGGAGTTGAGGGAAAACCAGGAGTGAAATTGACCCTTCGACCCGCCCCCTAGTTGTTACGTCCAGCAAGCCACACATCATGTTCTCTCACAGTGAAAAATATATCGCAGAGCAAAGAGGAAGACAAGACAGAGCAGGTTACTTTTGGTATGAAATATAGTCTTAACTTTAAAATTTGGTCTTTAAAATAAATAGCGTTTTGTGGCTTTTTAATGTGTTGTGACAGATCGCTGTACCGCCTCAGCACATAAACCGATCAGGTCGCCGTGATTTTGCCAAGTAAGACATGTTCCTGGATCAACACCTTTTGTTGATTCTGAATCAGCATAACTGTCCAAAAATATAGACTTAACCCAATCCCTACCCCTAAACCTAACCCTACCCATAATTTATTCCTAAAAACAGTGTGAAATGATAGCTGATTAACAAGGGTGTAGAAGCACCTAACCCTGATTGTAAGCCTAAAACAGATATTTCCTGAAAAGTTATCCCTCAATTCTGATTGGTTGATAGGAATGTCGTTCCAGGATCAACAAGGATGTTGATCCAGGAACATGTTTTACTTGGTAAAAATCATGGTCACTGAACCGATCATCTCTTCATTTTTACTAGTTATAGCACGAAATAAACATGAAAGAACATCAGAAGATATCTTGTTTCAACCGCGGAAAGACGTCAATACACACCATTTTCAAGTTTAAGTCCACCGATATTAATCTACTCTCCTGTCTGATTTGTTTGTAGAAAGGAACAAAACGGATTTGCTGTTATGATTGGTCATATCGCCTGTCAATTAAGCTCCCGATGATTACATAATGTGTGGTCATACTTATCACAGTTCAGTGATAGGAATAGGAATCCACACAACTGTAAGTTAAGATTTCCCCACGCAGATTTAGCATCGGGTTCAATTGGTCATGCGAATTTGCTGTGTTAAAAAGAAAGCTAATTAGGTTGAAAGTGTGTGAGACCCTAAATTTAGCAGAAATTTTGATAACAGCTAGTCAGCTCTGTGTCACTCTGCTCAAATCATGCACAGAAATTTAATCTACTTTATGCATTACTTGACAAACACGCCATGGTTTAAGTTAGCAGATATTTTATTTATTTATAATTGAAAATATTTTAATTACATTTTTGTTTAAAAATTAATTTTATTCCATTAATTTACTACTTTTCTATGCATAGCATCTGTGTATATGAGTGTTGCTACTGTAACAAGAGCATTTTTATAATTATTTCTTATATATTGTATGCATGCTTATGGCCAAATGACAGTCATGCTGATATTCAGACTGACAGCAGCATCCTTTTGTTGCCATACTTACATGACATAGTCCAAGCTTTGATCAACTAAAACTAATTACAAAACAGTACAGTACATGGTATTTTATTGCATAGCACTCAGCCTATCTGAAGTTCAAAAGCAACATTTTGGGGAGTCAGCATAAAACAGTCTGTTAGTGATGAAAAGAATACTCATCTGACCTGCACTGATAAACTTGCCAGCCAAATGAAACATTCCTCATGTTATTGACTGCTTTTCTTGGAAGAGATCATCTACCATTTAATACACAGACGGACTTGTGAGGCAGCTGTGTGCAGTTTTAGTGCTGTTTGTGTGTATCTGTAATGTACTAGCATCGAAAGAAATGCAAATACATATAAGGGAAACAATAAAAACACAACAGATCTCTAAGAAAAGACAAAGCACTGGGGACGTTGTAAAAAAGCTGCTGATCTGCTATATCGGTAAAGGATGCGCCGCAAGAACACAGAGACCCTAGGTCAAACGCCATCTGCTGAACCAGGGGGTTCATCTCCATAAATATTCTGTTTTTCTTTAAACGGCAATCAAACAAACAAGCTGGAGTGGAGGCGTTTAGAGCCGTTATGCTCTAGAGATGTTCTGTGTCCACTCAGAACCAGGAAATACCAGTGGCTTTAAGTGATTAAAAAAGACAGGACTCTGCACAAATCTTTGTTGCTGTTCTTTTTTCACAGGAGGGTTGCATAAGCGAGGGCTTTTTGGGGCCCTCAGGTTAGAATGTGTCACAGTCTTGCACAAACTCTTCATAAGAAAGCTTTTAAAATAATGGTGGTTTCACAAGCTGTATAAACTATCGATCTTTCTCATCCTTGGAGGGGTTTTGTGCTAAATGTCACCACAGTGGTTCATTCCCCTCGTCTAAGCAAACAAGAGTACAAAAAAAACATACTGTAACTGTCAGGGACCACCACAATGGCCAACAAAAAACAAGCAAATAATGATATTGTGATTCACTTTAATGGTGCTGTAGAGGAAAATTAACTTGAAAAAATCTGCATGTGGGTTGCTAGGGCATTGCTCGGTGGTTGCTAAGGTTTTGACATGCTGCTATGTGGTTGATAAGCAGTTCTGGGTGGTTTCTGGTTTGAAACGAAAGTGCACTTTCTATTATAATAGACCTTAGTCCGGTTGCGCCATATTTAATTTTTGACAGAACTGAAAACTGTGAGGAAAAGAAGTACCGTGCATTCAATGGATTGTACTTTAACCATATACTCGGAAACGTCTTTACTGAAAAAAAAAGCTTCAGCAGACAAATCCTCTTTTAAACAGTTTTGAAAGTTGTGAGTTCTGGGTGGTTTCTGGTTTGAAACGAAAGTGCACTTTCTATTATAATAGACCTTAGTCCGGTTGCGCCATATTTAATTTTTGACAGAACTGAAAACTGTGAGGAAAAGAAGTACCGTGCATTCAACGGATTGTACTTTAACCATATACTCGGAAACGTCTTTACTGAAAAAAAAAGCTTCAGCAGACAAATCCTCTTTTAAACAGTTTTGAAAGTTGTGAATTGTAAAAATTATGTGACCTAGGATTTTTTTGTCCGTGTTAAATTCAATATAGCGTCTAAACTGATTTAAAAGTTCTATTTTGCTGGATTTTTAACACCCATTTTCAACAAACCACATTTTGAGGTATCATTTATGTATGTAGTACAAAAATGCCGGCCAGTGTTATGGGTTTGTTCATCTTAATTTCACTAATTAGGAAAGAAACATATGAATCCACAAATAGTAATCCACAGATCCAAAAAAAGAAAAAGAAAAACAAACATGAAAACCTTTTCAGATCTTAAAACTATGACCGTCCTTATGAAAATTAACCATGGTTTTACTACAAATAAAACCAAAAAAACATGGTTTTTGTAGTTAAACCATAGTAACCACGGTTTTGCTATACTAACCATAGTTTAACCATAGTATTTGTAGTGAAACTGTGGTTATACAAATGGTAATCAATCCACCAAAAAAACATGGGTATTACATTTTTACTACAATAAATATGGTTAATTATCGTAAGGGCTAAATATGACCAAATGCAACAACAACAAAAAAGTTTAAAATCTAGTCTAGTCATATAATATCATATATCTTTAGATATCACCTCATTATTAGAGTGTCTGAGTGTGTGCCAGTGTTTTCTTTACGCAATGATTCATGAACAAGCAACTCTTATGAAGTGGTTCTTTTTAATTACCGAGATAAAAATGTTGAACTCTTATCTGTTTGAGTCATATTCACGTAGTCAGTGAATCATTTAGAGCCGTTGATGAATTGCACGAGTCGTTTTTCAATTCGAAATGAACCGGGAATTGTTACTCAAAGTACATCAGTCTATTTATGGACTGGTCTGAACCAGCATTTGTAATGCGCAATTCTGAAATTGATCAACTAAAAAAAGGCATATGGATCCTAAATGTTTTATTCTTGTAGCCAATGGCATTCATTTTGTCTGCAGCCCTGATAAAAAATAGAAACTAGATAAGATGAATCACTGTTGAAGGGTTCCTTCAAGCATGAGTCACTTCAAAGAATCAGATGTCAGCAAACAGACTCCGAGAACAAGAATGAGATGTTCTTGACCATCATCCAATTATTCTGATAGTAGATTCACAAGGACAGCACTTATAGGCCTACCAATAACACAGTTTTCACATAATCACCATGTTCAAAAAACACTTCAAGTACAATACACACAAGGACGTGGTAATTGTTTTACTGGAAAAACACACTTAGAAATCAGGATTTCAGTTTGTCGTTCATCACTATTATTACTCATATTTAGTCAAACACAGCCTCTTTGGAAACATTTGTGAGGTATAGTGTCAAAATAAAGACAAATTTTAGCACAAGAATGATAAAATGCTGCCATTTTTCTTAAGCAAGAACATTACTTGCTGCTGGTTCTTTAAAAAGATTGTACTAAATTTAATATGAAGAGGTTAAAAAAAGAAATAGGTGAGTGGCCCTCAGTCTTTCAAAGAGAACAGTTCCATTTGCACCTTTGCATCTCCTCCTTTTCCCTGTGGAACATGAAAACAAAACCCACCCTCCTTTCCCATTGCATCTGGATGGTCACCATGGCAACAGTCTTTTATAGCAACACTGACAAAAAAAATCAATATAAGACACTAAAATAGGAGTGAGAAACTCGATTTTGAATCGTTTGGTCTTAATTTGCAGGCCAAAAGAAATGGTAGCCAGAAACGTATGTTTTTCAGAGGGTCTGATTGGTCTTGAAAGGATGGAGGCACATGTGGAGTGGTTTATTTTTGGAAGGTGTGCTTGTTCCGATCTTGTTGGAAATTCGGAAATGGCTTGTACACATGCAGTGAACAATAAGCCTCTCGAAATCATCCCACCTTTATTGTTCTGAACAGATAGGATAACATTACCAGAGGTGTAAAGTATTGGAGTAAATGTACTTAGTTACTGTACTTGAGTATATTTTCGGGTACTTTGTAGTTGTACTGAGTATCAAAGATATTAGCAACTTTTACTCTTTACTTCACTACATTTCTGAATGAGTATCTGTACTCTTTACTCCACTACATTTGAAATGAGTGTTGCAGTTACACTTTGCATAGACCTAGCTTTTTCTGCAGCAGTTTATTTCTGCTACAAAAGACGTGATATTGCCTGTTACAGGTCACTGAAAGTACTGCGTTTTGCCCTTACTCACCCAAACTTGTCAACAAGGCTACTTTGTGAATGCGAGTTTTGTAATTTTGAGGTGTTCAGTTCTATTTTGGTTTTAGAAAATAAACGTGATTGCTCTCCTCACAAATCAACTCTTTCTTGTTTTTGTTTCATGCTGTCTGTGCCTTGCCCTGGACTTTTATGTCACTTCCTGTCTCCCGTGGTGTTTGTAGTCAGTTTGTAGTCCGTTTGTTCATTGGTTCCCCTTGATTAGTCTCCCCAGGTGTGTCTTATCTTGTTAAGCTTGTTATTCCCCTGTGTGTATATATAGCCCTAGTTTTTCTTTAGTTCCTTGTGAGTTGTTGAATGTAATGGTTGTCTGTTTGCCAGTCATTCTGTTCTTTGTTCCCTTTGGTTTTTGCCTTATTGTTTGTTGTAGTTTTTCCATGAAATACCAGCGCATAGATCCTTGCCTCTGCCTGTTTTCCGCAGCTTCTCCACAAGGTTACAGTTTTTCACTGGCATGTCTCTTTGACTAGTGCTTCTTTGAGCCTATATTTAGTATAAGTAAAATACTTAAGTACTGTTAAAATCAGATACTCTAAGACTTTTACTCAAGTTGTTTTGGAATTGGTGACTTGTAACGTGTAGTGGAGTAATTTTCACTGTAAGGTATCTTTACTTTTACTCAAGTATGGTTTTTAGGTACTCTTTACACCTCTGAACATTACAGAAAAACCGAAAAGCAAAAGTGAAATGTTAAAGTGAAAGTGAAGCTATAACAGACGCTGTGGATTCCTGTAACTCAAATTTCCACCGGATTTTCCCATAAAACACTTTTCCCAGATCAAATGACAGAAAGCTGCTAGTTTAATAAATATGAAAATGAAAGCATTTGACAAGACTTCACACAAATATATACAGACTTTTTAGGACACAATATCTACTTTGGCAGGCTACATGAAACAGATTGTTATAGACATGAAAATGTACCAAACAGTTCAATTAAAACTTGGTGGCTAGGTCATTTTCTCTTAATGCTAAAATGTTTAAATGTATGTTTCACAGTTTGCATTTCAAGCTTAGACTTTCACACTTTAAAACTTCTTTAAGTGCAGACCAGGTGGTCTCAAAAACAGCTGACACTTCCCAACACAAAGACCACAATGGAACCGCACTAGTTTGATTTCCTTTCTCTGGGGATGCGCGGCAAATCACGGTCACATTGATTGTCTCTTGCTGTGGAGAATGCAGGTTCCCATCCAGCTGGGTTATTGTCACCTGATGTTCAAGGTGATGAATCCAGTCACCTGCAGTTCTTGCTTTAGGGAGGCCCTTGGCCCTGACAAGACAGTTGACCCGAGTGTAGCTGCTTCCAAAATAGTCCATGGAACGTAAACACAAAGTGATTTTACACGGTACTTGGATTGCATTTGGTAAGGTCGTATGATCCCTTCTTTCTAGCGCTCCACACGTACACCACAACACCGAGCAGCGCAGCAGCAACTCCCAGGCAAATCGCAGGGATTAAAAAATAATTCCAGCCAAATGGAGGGTTGACTCTTTTCTCTGTAACGAAAAGTCAAAGGCAAATTTGAAATATGTTGTAAAATGTTTGTAAATAAAAATGATTCGCTTGTCCTAACCAGACACAATTGAGAAAAACGATGACACATTTTGCCAGTCTAGCCTTGCGTGCGAATATGCCTACTACCCTATTATAGACCTTAGTCAGGGTAGCCCCATATTAAATTTTCGACAGGAATGAAAATGAGACGGGTTAGAGTCGTCTAGTGTGACTGAAAAACAGAATGTGAAAAGAGTAATATATCCGAAATTCCCAAAGTATTCATTAAACAGTAGGCGAAATGTACCAGGATGACCTACAATTTCCACTGAGAATTGCGAAGTGTGCATCTGATGGACATTTTACTATCTCATCAGGCCATGGCAGTAAAGAAACCCAACTGATGCTGGATATCACATATCAATGACAAGTATGTTCCTCGTCAAATGTCACAGTATGCAATTTTGGTCGCACCTGGGTACCACTGGCCATTGTGAAATTTCACTGGTCCAAAATTAGACTTCACATAAATGTACATTAAGTGTCAAATATGCTCTGATCGGTTGAGATTTAGTCGATTCGAACAAGTTACGTGTGCAAAATTTGTCTGGTTTGGGCATGGTGTTAATTCACAAACTGAATGTTTTATGTAGTCAGTGTGCTCAGAAGTACAATAACTTGATTTGGTATATGACTAGTTTTACTCACCCATCACATTGATGTTAAAAATCTCTGTCTCGTAGCCCAGGTAGTTGGTGACGTTGACCTGGTATAGGCCTGTGTCGTTGGCCGTGAGGTTGATCAGTAGGAATACACCATCAAGAGAATAGACATTTTTCTCACTATCCAGCTTACTGAGGACCACCGCAGGTGGAGGGAAGCTCACGGAGCGACAACAGATGGTGATATTCTGCCCCTCCTGAACATCCGTGGATGGAAAGATCTCCACTGTCATATTCCTGGGTGGTGCTGGGATAAGAGAGGCATAATAATTGTCAGTTGCCTAGACAGGATCCACTTAATAAGAGCAAAAACACTGTAGAAGCAAAACTGATCCATTTCGATTAAAAGGAGAGCAAGGCAAAATGGAGAGCAAGGCACTCCAAAATGTTTAATTTATTTCAAATAACTGTTGATATTTCAAACACTACAACATGTTGACACTGTGGCCACTGATTGATTTTGACTGGATGTAATTAGTAACTTACCTTTAATGGTAATCTCCACACTATCATTGTGGCTTCCATACATGTTAGAAGTTTCACAAATATAAATGCCAGAGTCATCCAACTCGACTGAAGGAATGGTAAACAATGTTTCAAGCCCATCACTGGCCATTAGCTCTGTTTGTATGCCGTCCTCCACCCTGCTCAGCACTGTACGCCCCACTGGAAAGCTGTCGGAAAGGCAAGAAATGCTTACAGATTCTCCTTCCTTTAACTCTGTCAGTGGACTCACAGTAATCCTGGTCACTCTCGGGGGATCTGTAAAAGGAGCACAATGTTAACAAAAACCAAGACAAAATCATATTTGAAAGGAACAAATAAACAACCAACCCTGACTTACAGTGAATGGACAATGTAGTAGATGCTGTCTTTACTGCTTGAACAGCTGGCACACCATGCATTTCCAGCAAAACTTTGCAGGTGATGTGCTTGTCTTGGTCTTCAGTGTCTACGTGGTAAGAATACACTGAAGTCAGATTTGTTGTACCCCTTGAAAATGATCCAGTTTCCGAATGCATTTCTCTCTCTCCATCCATCCACAGGATTTGGAAAAGGTTGGCCGGGAAAACTTCCTGAACAGTGCAGGTCAATTTCATTATCTCTCCCACCAGAGAAGGTCCAGAGTTTTTTACGACAGGACTTGGAAATGCTGAAAAGATAAGAAAATGGAATTTCTAAGCATTTTCAAGGATAAATACACACCAACTATTAAATACAACGAGATTAAGGAGAACCTTGAATGAGGACAGCTGGTCATCATTCTGACAGAGTCAGTATGTAGCACAACACATAATGTGAACAAAGCAATACTCCCTCGCACATTCTAAGAGTTGATGTCCGCTGAGAGACTTCCTAATGCTTTATTTCCTGCATCAAATCATTGTCAAAGAGAGCTATTTTTAAAAAAGGGATTTCTAGAGACTGAATTACTGTTCACAGATGACTCACGTTTAAACAGTTGGTTAATTGCAACACTCTGAGAAGTTAAAGGGAAAGAAAGGAACTTTTTCCTTGACAGTAAGAGTCTCTTATTAAATGTTGCTGTTTGAGCATCCCAACTATCCAAATACGGCAATATTGGCTCAATGAGTTTTGCGAATCAGTCTTGCAATTCCATCTGGTGATGCTAGTGATGTAGAAATTACACATTTCACCTTGAGATGTTGAAAACTTGATTATACATTCTCCATTCATCAACCAGTTATCTACTTAGTATAATGCTAGAGGACCTTTTCCCCATACAAGCAATTTTTTACGTAAACTCGAGACTGGATAGTAAACCTTTCGAGATACTTACAAAACACCTTCACTTCTGTCTGTTTGGACTTCTTGATTGAGCCACATGTGACGTCACAAAGGTAAGTTCCCTCGTCATCCAACTCTACTAGATCGAAAAACAGCTGGGACTGAAAGCCATCTGTCTTAAGCCGCCTGAGGATTGGCATATTTGAAAGATTCTTCCAGGAGAACTCGGGTTGAGGGCAACCTGAAGCCTGACAGGAGAGGACCAGGCTGGAGCCTCTCTCCAACACGACCTCACCGTCCGGTTGTAGCGCCACTTCTAGCAAATGAGCTGTGAGAAGAAAAAAAAAAAGAGAGAACATTTGACTTGGTGCCTCAAACTGAATTTGCGGATCATTGAACTTCAGGCTTATATTTAAGACGAGGAACCATAATATCAGTGTTACTCATCACTCTCAGAGTATCTTTAGCAGATAACAGACTACAACGGATTCCGCCTTTCTATTTTACACACCATTACAACCCACACTGTAGCTGCACTCAACAGACCAATCTTTACAATATCCACTACCGTCTTACCTTCAACAGTTAGATTGAGAGTGGTCTCCTGCCTGCCATACTCATTGAAAGCCTCACACACAAACATGCCAGAGTCGGCCAGCTTGACGGAGAGGAGGGCAACTGATGTTTCAGCCCCTTCACTAGACATTAGCTCTGTTTTTACACCATTCACCCTCCTGCTGAGCACAACGTGTGTCACTGGAACTCCGCTGGACTTGCAGGAAAAGCTCACAGAGTCTCCTTCCTTCAGAATGGATTGTGGACTTGCTACAATGAGAGTATCCATAGGAGGTGCTGCCAAAAAATTCAAAAACCGAATTACTTGGGAACAAAGCATTGTTTCGAAATTAGACATTTTTAAGTTTTCTGGCGGTTTTGCATGCATGTATTCTCCCAGAAAGTGGGAGAGAGGGAGGCAGGATCTGGAAAGGACAAGAAGTCCGGGAGTGCTACCAACTAGGCTATTAGCTCTGACCGAAATTAGACATTTAAAGAATTAAATGAACCACTAACCTTGAACGACTACTGAAACGTTTTCTCTTTGGCTTCCAAAGTCATTTCTAACATCACACTGGTAAGTACCAGCATCTGATAAGGACACGTTATGTACGAGGAGATCATGATGTTTTCCCATTTCCACAGACTGGCCACCTGGTATAAGAGCCGTCCATGTAAACGCAGGCTTTGGTTTGCCTTCGGCCTCACAGGTCAAAGTTAAACTGGATCCCAGTGGGACAACATTCACTCCAGATACTTTAACGTTATGCGGTGCAGCTGTGAAAGCAATGGGGAAATGAATGATCATTGGGGGTCATCTTCTTCAGAGAGGAAGTACAATTCCCACATCCATTTTGGTTTTAATTAAAAAATAGTTGATGTGTATATATGTTGATGTAGCTTACAGAGAACTGTCATGTGTGCTAATGTCTCCTTGGTCATCTCATCAGGTGGTATACCATACACATCGAGGGATGCTCTGCATGTTATCGCCTTCCCATCATCCTCACTTGAAGGTGTGAATATGTAATGAACTGAAAATGCATTTCTCTCAGGTTCTGCCTCATCAGTCTGAAGAACTTTGTCTTCATAGAGCCACTGCACTTTAAGAAACTCTGAAGGGTGTATAGAAGACACTTCACAGCCCAAGACATTTTCCTCGCCCAGTTTCAAGCTATCATATCCGGATATAACGGGGTTTCTTGGAAAAGCTGAAATGGATTCCAAGATTTAAATAGGAGTCGACAAGAAAAAAAAAACTATAAAATAAATTTAGATTTTTTTTTTCCCCCCGTGATTCATATGTAGCATTAAAAAATAAATAGAGACCGGGGCAAGATGTCACATATTTCAATAGATATAAGGTTTTGGACCTTATAAGTCCAATTACACAAATTGGCCAACACAATGGTTACCTTTTAAATTTTTGCTTTCACATGAATTAATTTGAGTCATAATTGCTTTAAATCCATTAAATAGTCTATAAAGTAAACCAGTGTTAAACATACCTTGAGAAATATTTACTGAAGTAAAAAGTGTGACAACTTACCCCGGTCTTCACCAACAGTGCATTATGAAGCCTGCTGAAGTTTTAATAAAATCGAAAACATAAAAGGAACTCACAATAAACTTTAATCTTTGTTGTCGCCTGTTTTGTCTCCTGTTCACAGGTTGCTTTGCACACTATGGTGTTTTCGTGATTCTTCATCACGTTGTCAAAGACCAGCACAGATTCTCTGTCCTGTGAATCAATAGCAGCGAATATCGGTCTGTCTTCTAATGAGGTCCAAACAAACTTCACCTTCTCTGGGCAAGATGACATGCTGCAAGTCAACTCTCTCCTGTCGCCCACTTTGAACAGAACTTTGGACGGCAGGTCCAGTACATGGGAAATAACTGTTCAAGAGAACATTGCCCATTAGTTCATCAGTAAATCATATTTTTAAAATGATGGTTTAAAATAATAATGCAGTGTGCAATTATGTAGAGAGAATTTAGTTTTAATGCTCACAATATTAAAGTAGTTCAAAAATTACTTTATTATCATTTCTGTGCATCATTAACTAAAAAGGCACTTTCATGAAGCAACTTACTAAAGAGGAAACTTAATTTACAATTATGTAAATACAAATATATCAAATAAGTTGCATATGCGGTTATGGGAGCCTTGTATTGTCAAATAAATTTTCATAAAATGGAGGTAGATGAATAATAATGGTAATACTATTTTATGATTAAAAAATTACATAATTATACAAAAAAATAATTAAATAAAAAAAACAAAAAACAAAAAACAAATAAAACGTCATTATTATTTCGATTTAGTCTTTATATCTTAGTTTTATTTTATAAATTTTTTTAGTAGATTTGTTGTGCGTTTTTGTCATTTTTAGTCGTTTTTATTTAAATGCCTATTTCGTTTTTATTTCCGTCTTAGTTATTTTAGTTCAAATTAAACTAAGTTAAAATGAAAAACGTTGTTTTGGTAACTAGCAAAAATATTTATTTTAAATACATTTTTTTTTTTTTTCAGTTAAAAATTATTTCAAGTAAGAAAAAAAGTTTTTAATGGTTTTATTTGAGGTTAGTTTTAGTTAACTATATTAACCCCTATTAAAGCTGCAGTGCCTAAAAGAAGAGCAGATGGTAAGACTGTTCAAATATTCAGGTTACTTAGCATACGTAGTTAAAAATCCTGACATTTAGCTTTAACTTACCTGCAGCTGGTAGAAGCAAAGTCAACAGTAAAGCTGAATTCATGCTGTCCACTTATGAAGAACTTTTAAAGAGCTCCAAGAGAGTAAAACGGAGTTAATG
Organism: Sinocyclocheilus grahami; assembly: GCF_001515645.1. Classification (NCBI taxonomy): domain Eukaryota; kingdom Metazoa; phylum Chordata; class Actinopteri; order Cypriniformes; family Cyprinidae; genus Sinocyclocheilus; species Sinocyclocheilus grahami. The sequence goes on along the minus strand of NW_015505277.1, from coordinate 3,805,113 downwards.
TGCTTTCTTTCATTAAGCCCTGGATCTGATTTATAGGAGAAGGGGGAGGGATCGTAACCCACCTCCTCAGCACTCCATATAAGCCATGGAGGAATTCCCCAGCCCTAAATGCTTAGTGTTCTCCGTCCCTCCACAGGCTCCCTCTGCTGTCCTGAAGGGGTTCTTCTCAATTACAGGAAATTACTTTGTAATTTTGTTTCGTTTTTAACAATTGAGCCGAAGCATTATGTAAGCGAGAGTTTAAGAGTGGATATGACTGGATGGAACTTTTTATCACTGTCAGTGTTTCCAACAGGGTTCAAAAATCCTGTTCTCGCCACTGAACTTTACTACATCACAGATGTTCTTGCACAGATTAAAATGTATAATATTGTGATTGCTTGATGAAAAGAAAAGAACAAGCAAGAGATTTCGGCAATTTAAATGGAGCTGAAAATCTCACCAGTATGCGGTGTACAAAAAAACCCCCAAAACAATAAAACACTTTTACACAATAGACTAAAAAAATTATGTTAATATTAATACTTTTACTAAATAAAGGTATTAAATTATATATCTTAATGGTGAATAAATATATTAATATAATTGACATTTAAACAAGCTGTTAAATAAAAAGCACTATTAAATATTTTCAGGCACGAGCGAAATTTGGCCACAGTACTAGTGGTAAGGTTTCGCAGGTCTAGCTCAGTTCGTCTCGCTCAGAAATGCCCTCCGGCTGTTTTGTCTGGGGAAGATATGAGAAATGGTATTGATGGTGATGGGCTCGACTCCAACCGTGGATCCCCGCAAGAAGTCTCCTCTCATCACACACCTGAAGGACTTCCGAAACTCCTCGTTCTTCCAGGTGTACAGAAAGGGATTGGACACGAATATAGTACAGAACACAATCCACGCTGACGTCCAAAGCGCCACGGACACCGGGACGAAGAGTCCCGCGACAAGAACCCAAAAAATCGGCTCGGTTGTAAGAATAAAAATAAAGCACACTGCGAGAACGTAAAAACCGAGTCGCTTGTCCTTTCTGGGGAACGAATAAGGAAGGTTGTTCACGATTTGGAAATTCAAAATACTGACTCTTTTCACACTTATTTGCACTCGGCGGAAGATTTTAAAGTAGCAGTACACCACAACCAAAGTCTGTCCGATGATAGTAAACGCCAGTGTACCAGCAGCAAACCGACTGGACATAACAGACACCGATGTTCCCTTGGCGAACGACGCGTCTTCGGCGTCCCGGCACCTCTCGGGCGGGTACTGAAAGGACGTGATCCACGGGAACAAGGAGCCCAAGGAGATGAGCCACGATCCTGCGATCATCCATTCGGTGTTTCTCTTCTGATAAAGGCTTTGATACACAGCAGGGGTTTTGGTGATCAAAACATACCTGTTGACGGCAATAAGCGAGTGGGAGAGCAGCGACACGGTGATTCCCAGAAACAGCAGCGCTTCTTTGAACGCCTGGTAGCCAATCACCAAAAAAGTCCCAGTGGAGGTGGCCGCTGCTTCGTGGGGCATCCAGAAAGCACAAACCAGCAGATCCGCCACACAGCCGTTCACGATAAACGCATTACTGGCTGTGCGGAGCTTCTTGAACGTCACCACCAAATAGATCACCAGGAGGTTGAGGACGGTTCCCACAACGCACATGAAGGAGTAGACGGTGGCGAGGGAGATGCGCGAGCCACGTCCCAGAGCGCACGCAGACAGCGGCACATCCGTGTCGTTTGGCATGATGGGAGATGTGCGGATAATGTCATCTCATCTTATCCCATCTCACATTGTGTGAGGAACGTGTCCGTGAGAGAGCGCAGCTCCCTTTGGCGATGCTGCAGTGGAGAATCGAGGTTTATATGTGTGTGTGCTTGCACGTGTGTGTGTGTGTGTGTGTGTGAATACGAGAGGCGTGAGATCAACAGGAGCCCACGCTGCATTCTCACGTGTTGTTCATTATTCTCAGGGAGCGCAATCACCATGAAGGCAAGTAATTATTCATAATGGACTGAGCCTGTGATAATCAATAGGGCATCATATAATGGGCTCCCCATTGAGAACCTTTAGAAACAAGAGGGAGTCGGATGTATTCTGAATAGAGTCAATGTGAATCTACTACTGATTTGATCTTTAATAACATTAGTTTGCTTAAAGGAATTGAATGTGGTTTCAAACCTGTAGGACTTTCATTCTTCTGTGGAATTCAAAGGAGATGTTTTGCAGAATGTTCACGCTGCTCTGTTTCATACAATGAGTCTGACTCAGTTGGATTTATAATTGCTTTTGGTACACTGAAAAAGAACCAGAAAAAAAAGATGCTGTATCATTTTAAATCACTAAAAGTCATTGGCTCGTTCACTGGTGAATTGGACTACCACTGGTGGTGTTATGCTTTTGATGCGATTCATTCATTGGGAATTGGACTACACTGACTGCCTTTCTGATTCAGTAAAAAGAACAGGCTCATAAGACTCATTCATTCGAGAATCAGATTACCACCAATCACGCGAATCATTTGTCGAGAATCGGACTACCACTGGTCATGCAGTGTGTTTTTGATTAACTAAAAATAACCGAGTTGTAGGCAATAGTACTGCTTCATAGGAATCATTTGTGCATTCGAGAACCAGACGACACTGGTCAAGTTGTATGATGTTGATTTACTTAAAAAAAACAAAAACAAAAAAAAGAGGCTCATAAAAGTTGTTCTTTCCTTCGAGAATCAGATGACACTGATCGGGTTGTATGTTTCCGATTCACTAAAATGAATTGGTGCATAAGAGTCACTGGTTTGTTCAGAACTATGTTTTGTATCCCTAAAAGAACCGAGTCATAAGTGTCATTCATCAATCCGGGAATCGGACTGCACACTGCATGTTTCAGTGATAATTCACTAAGAAGAATCGCTAAATAAGAGTAATTCATTCAGGTATGGGACTACAGAAATTGAACAACACTAGTCAGGATGCTTTTAGTTGACTAAAAAGAATCAGCTCATAAATGTCATTCATTCATTTGGCAATGAGACAAACACTGGTCGCACTGTATGTTTGTGACTGACTCAAAGAAGACTCCTAAGAGTCATCTGTTTTTTCGTGAATGGGAATGCACTTATCGCGTTGCATGTTTTTCATTCATTAAAGGGATAGTTCACCCACAAATGAAAATCTGATGTTTATCTGCTTACCCCCAGGGCATCCAAGATGTAGGTGACTTTGTTTCTTCAGTAGAACACAAACGGAGATTTTTAACTCAAACCATTGCAGTCTGTCAGTCATATAATGGAGGTGAATGGAATCACAGCTTTGAGACTCAAAAAACATACACAAACAAAACCAAATTAAACCCTGCGGCTCGTGACGATACATTGATGTATAAAGACACGAAACAATAGGTATGTGCAAGAAACTGAACAGTATTTATATAGTTTTTTTTTTTACCTCTGATGCACTGCAATGTCTGAACTGTCCTGAGCGCATCCTCGACAGCCGGCGCTTGACGCATCATCTTCTTGCTTTACGGCGGATCACAGACTTACCGCCATTATTATCTCTCAAATGGACCATTGACACTCCTAATTGAGATTGTAGATAGAGTGTCAATGCTCCATTAGAGATATAGGTGGCGGTAATGCACTTATAAGTCTGCGATCCGCCATAAATCATGAAGAAATTAATAGAGACGGAACTATCATCCATGTATGTATATAAACAGTTGGTGGCGGTATGTGCCTACGGTGCGGAATACGGCAAAAATTCCAAAGAAGAAGAAGAATCAAGAAGACGACGTCTCAGGCGCCGGCTGTCGAGGACGCGCTCAGGACAGTTCAGACATTGCAGTAAATCAGAGGTAAAAAACAATATAAATACTGTTCAGTTTCTTGCACAGACCGATCGTTTCGTGTCTTTACACATCAATGTATCGTCACGAGCCGCAGGGTTTAATTTGGTTTTGTTTGCGTATGTTTTTTTGACTCTCAAAGCCGTGATTCCCATTCACTTCCATTATATGACTGACAGACCGCAACGGTTTGTGTTAAAAATCTCTGTTTGTGTTCTACTGAAGAAACAAAGTCACCTACATCTTGGATGCCCTGGGGGTAAGCAGATATACATCAGATTTTAATTTTTGGGTGAACTATCCCTTTAAAAGAACCGATTCAGTCATTTATTCGTTCAGGAATCAAACTACACTGATCGCGGTTTATGTTTTGACACACTAAAAACATCTTAAAGGTCATTTGTTCGTGAAAATCAGGGTATTCGGGCTGTAGATTAAATCGACTAAGTGCATAATAATGCACAGTGTTAAATTGGCGGAAGAGAGCACTTTCGAGCTTTTTCGTTCGTGTGTATTTTCTAAATCCGTTTCTCAAGAGCTCCAATCAAGTATAGTATAGAAATAACAACCATGACAGTTTTGTCAAGCTGCCTTTCCGGAACCATTTCAAAGATACTTGAGCACTATTATTATACCGAGTGCAGCAGCCTTGAAACCTGCTATCTGCTTTGAGTTGATTATCGAGTTTAATGTGCATTCAAAGACAGACATTATACCATCATCATAAGCTGAATGAAAGGGCTCGGGAAAACACAAGGCCACGGTTTCAATTCAATATTACACCTACGACAGCTATAATGTTCAAGTACCGTAACTGAACTAAAGGCCAATTACATCTCTAAGATTGAGTGATTTCTTTAGTAGAACATTCTGGGCCTACAAAACCGTTTTCAGAAAATGGGTAATGTTAGAAGAGAAAATTCACGACACGATACAAGCATCTAATTGTGAAGAAATTAAAGTGGCATTTTGAAATACTTCCCGAATTCATGGCTGTGAACAGTCACTCGACTAGCAGCCATTTTCACAGCTGTCTCCAAACGCCCACGGCCCGACGCCTGCTGCCAGATAGACTCAAAATGAGACTTCAGTTCACAAATGTGTGACGATTTTTGCAGTTCACACTTTGTTGGTTGTCAGGGAGAGTTGGCATTATAGTATAGTTGGCACTTAATTTACTTTTGTGGAGCCGTTAAGAAAAAGGGTATTTTAAACAACCTGCACAGCACTTACTTGCCTATTGTAGACTAATTGGAAATCTGCACTTAAGAGTAATTATGAAAGAAAATGAACAAACTAAAGCAAAATTAGTCTTTTATTTGTCCTGGTCTTTGAAATAGTGTTTACATTGTAAAAGAATAATGTACAACCCACTACTTGGAATTTTAATGTCCATTCAGTATGTCTGTGAAAAGCAAACACATCTCTAACATTGTTAGATTTTCTTTACACACTGCTCCAAGAATATATATTTATATCCTTTTATAAGCAATAGATTAGTTTACACCATGTATATGTCAAAGAGGTAGAATACTTCAAATAAGATTAAAAATGTACCATGGTAACCACAGTTTCCACTAAAACACCATTATTATGACTATAAAACATAATAAATATTTAAGGAATATTGTTTGAGCAGATCAAGATGATTCCAGATTTGGAAATATAATAGGGATGCACCGAAATGAAAACTCTGGGCTGAAACGGAAACCGAAAATTCTGGATGCACTTGGCCGAAAACAGAAACTGAAACCAAAAATTCTTTGTAATGATTATTTATTATTTTATTAAATATTACAAAGTAATTTTGTAAGACTTTTTAAATTTAACTTGATTTTAATAATATTGAATTTAAAAAAACACAAGCCAATAAAATAACCACACTTTTACTGAAAGTAACAATAAAACTGGACAGAATTTATATAAATATTGGTAACACTTTAAATTCTGGCCCGAAACGGAAACCGAAAATTCTGGATGCACTTGGCCGAAAACCGAAACTGAAACCAAAAATTCTTTGTAATGATTATTTATTTATTTATTATTTTATTAAATATTACAAAGTAATTTTGTAAGACTTTTTAAATTTAACTTGATTTTAATAATATTGAATTTAAAAAAACACAAGCCAATAAAATAACCACACTTTTACTGAAAGTAACAATAAAACTGGACAGAATTTATATTAATATTGGTAACACTTTACAATAAGGTTAATTAGTTAACTACTTTATTTAAAGAACTAAGAACGAACAATAGTTCTTCAGCATTTACTAATCTTAGTTCATGTTAATTTCAACATTTACTAATGCATTATTAAAATCAACAGTTGTGCTTGTTAACAGTTAATGCACTCTGAATTAACATGAACTAACAGTGAATAACTGTATTCTCATTAACTAACATTAAGAAAGATTAATAATACTGTAATACATGTATTGTTCATTGTTCGTTCATGATAGTTAATACATTAACTAACACTAATGGAACCTTATTGTAAAGTGTTACCTTAATATTAAATATCAATATATTATTTTTATTCACTTCTATGTAACAGAATCAGAAATAAGTTTTTTTTTGGACTAATTATCCAAATAATGTATAGTCCTACAAAGCTATTATTATCGGAGCATATGAGCAGAGCTAGGGCTGTGCGATATTGAAGAAAAATGCGATATGCGATACCTTGTTAAAAAATTTGATATTCAATATGCGATATGATATTGCTTAAAGTGTGTAAAATCTGTTTAAATTATATTTTAAAATATTTAAAAATGAAAATTATACAACCAATTTGTTTCACATTCTTTCTTGGAAAATAAAGAATCAATATAACTTCTGAAAGTGACCAGCAGTGTTTTAGCATTACTTAAAAAGTAATGTCACAAATCAGAACATGTAATTTTAATATCAATGTGAACATACAAACAAAAAAAATTAACGACGCAAATTTTATATCATTGTAACTTTGCTTTCCACACACTTTAAGTACTTCTCCATATACCACAGCAAAAACTATAGTCTGAGAAAGTTCAAACATGATTAAAGGCAAGTGAACAGTCAGTAAAAAAAAGAAAGAAAAAAAAAAGAAATAACCAATTTACAAGCATAGATAAAATAAACCGTAGCATTCAGGTACAGAAATTGAATAATTAAGTGTAAAATATCACTGCATAGTGTTCGCTGTATGAATTAAATTTAGATTAATCTTTGTTATAGCCGTTTTGTTAACATTAGTGACATATTCAGCAGTACGTATTTATAGGCTGCTGTCCCTTTAGAACCGACTGCACGGATCCAGTATCATGATACACATCCGATTTCTTTCTCAGCTGTTTACATTCATTTAAAACATAACCGACTGCGTTTACGAGAATGATCGTCGAGACTGGTACTATTGACATAATTCTGTGTGCATGTGTCTGTTCAAACATAAGGAGGAGATACGAAAGACGAATCAACTCGGTCTGAAAAGCATCTCTCTGTGTGCACGTGTGCGGCAGAACTGAAGAGATGCTGTGCGAGATACGGCTTGTGCGCGCGCTTCAGGTGTGAGTCAGACAGCAAGACGAGACGGCAAAGAGTTGTTTTTTGCAACTTATTGCACTTAACTCTTTTTAACGCCAAGCAATTCTCTGCTATATGCGTCGAACTAAAACTTTGACCTTTTGCAACATTTTGATTTAAGTAGCCTATTATTAAAGTGATAATGATATCGCACGCGGTTGCGATATGCATATTGCGATATTTACATTTGCGATATTTCGATATATAGTGCAGCCCTAAGCAGAGCGTCACTGAAGGTAGCATCATTTTACCAGCGTTGCCCAGTACAGCTGTACTAGCCTACACCATGTTACAGCACAGTAGCGCTACTGTAAACAGGAACAAGTATACTGCATAGAAATTTCCTGTCAGTGCGTTATTTGAACAGCCGTTTTTCTCTTTTGGCCGAAAACCGAAAATACCATTTTTGGATGATAATTTTCGACTGCCGAAAATTCGGACCGACTGCGTTTACGAGAATGATCGTCGAGACTGGTACTATTGACATAATTCTGTGTGCATGTGTCTGTTCAAACATAAGGAGGAGATACGAAAGACGAATCAACTCGGTCTGAAAAGCATCTCTCTGTGTGCACGTGTGCGGCAGAACTGAAGAGATGCTGTGCGAGATACGGCTTGTGCGCGCGCTTCAGGTGTGAGTCAGACAGCAAGACGAGACGGCAAAGAGTTGTTTTTTGCAACTTATTGCACTTAACTCTTTTTAACGCCAAGCAATTCTCTGCTATATGCGTCGAACTAAAACTTTGACCTTTTGCAACGTTTTGATTTAAGTAGCCTATTATTAAAGTGATAATGATATCGCACGCGGTTGCGATATGCATATTGCGATATTTACATTTGCGATATTTCGATATATAGTGCAGCCCTAAGCAGAGCGTCACTGAAGGTAGCATCATTTTACCAGCGTTGCCCAGTACAGCTGTACTAGCCTACACCATGTTACAGCACAGTAGCGCTACTGTAAACAGGAAAAAGTATACTGCATAGAAATTTCCTGTCAGTGCGTTATTTGAACAGCCGTTTTTCTCTTTCGGCCGAAAACAGAAAATACCATTTTTGGACGATAATTTTCGACTGCCGAAAATTCGGTGCATCCCTAATATATAACCATGTCTTTCATGTCATTTCCAAAATCTGACTAGTGAACATTTAATATTTAATAATAATAATAATTTAATAATTTAAATAAACTTATAATAATTTTTTTATATATATTTATTTAAAATTATATTATTTCATTGAAAAATATATGTATAATCAAATTTATCTTCAATTTTTATTTTCATATTTTTCAGTAAATATTTTGTGAATAAGTATTAGTTTTATTTAATTTCAGTAAATGCATGCACATCTCATTTCCATCATTAAATATAATATATATAATGGATAAAATTTTATGACAGAAAATGAGATATCTAATTTTTATATATAATAATAAGTACATAAATAAAATAAAAATATTAATTCATTAAATTCTAAATAATTTAGAAATGTTTAGTTTAGTCACTTTATTGTCCACAAGTGGAAATTTGTCTTTGGCTTCACCACACAAATACATTCAACATCATCACACAAATCACATAAAAGACAAGTAACACAATCACCCCTACTCTCACACACACTCAATGGGCCTCATTTATCAATCTAACGTAGAAACGAGCGTAGATCTGTGCGCACAAATCAACTTACGACTGAGTTCACGTGTGATTTATGAAACATTCGTATGCCGCTAATCTCATCGTACGAATGATCGTATGTTGATAAATGTGGCGCCAGAAAACAATCGGCATTTGCATATCACGCCCCTAAAAACACCCTGGTTTAGAAGCCTCGCCCCTAGAGTTTACGACACGGAGAAACGAAACCCGGCCAAAAAGAGGAAGTAATCTCGCTAAAGAGAAATTGATCTTACTCCAAAAACACCCGTTAACCTTGTACCTGCAAACAATTAGGCTACATTAATATATGTAATTTATATGTATATTAAAATACTGGTAAATATAAACAGCCTATATCAGATGGATTCAATCAAATAAAGATATAAAGAAAAGAAATTAAATGCATTAAGAGTGTCACAAAAACGAGCGTAGCCTATACTTGTTGCACAGTGTTTTTTCCCCCCTTTTGTTAATCTTTTAATTATATTATAGCCTATTATATATTTTGTGTGATCCTATTGATTTGATTCCTTTTATTAAAATTAATTTCTGTTTTTCTCCTTTCACAGAAGCGCTGCAGGTGCATGATGCGACAATTGAATATATCCTCATGGTCGTTTATGCTGCTATTCGCGCATATAGAGCTAAAGCCCTGTACAAAACAACACCAAAAAAAGACATTCTAATCTTCCTGATTAACGATCGACTAATGAGCTTCGTTTGACGGTCAGGAATATAAAAATGAACAAAATGCTGTCAATCTACAATTCTCCACCGTATTTACTATGCTGTGCGCAACTTCAGGTAACTCAAAAACTTGCGTACACGAGCTGAGACCAGACGTGAGATTTGATCGTAGCCACCGCTCACGTCCATATTGATAAATTCCAAGTTTTGCGTTGAAACGACCGTACGCTCAATTTTCTGTCGTACGTTCGTTTCGTAAATGAGGCCCAATGTGTAGTACGAAGTCATATAACCATGTTTCTATGTACTTGTCATTTTCAAGCTCTGACTTGTGAACATATTACATTAATATTATAATACATTTAATACATTTAATACATTTAATACATTAAATACATGAAAAATTTTACTCACTTTATTATTATAAAATTAATCAAATTACAACTATAAACATTTTCCATTTTAATTTCTTTCAATTATATATTCAATCTTCATTTTTAGATTTTTCTGTAAATATTTTGTGAATAAAGAAAACAGGTGTTCATTTAATTTCAGTAATGTTATTTACCTCATTTTCTCATTAAATTACATAATATATTAACCAAGAACATGAGATATCTAACTTATATATAATAAAAGAAAATTATATAAATATTAGCTTAAAAATAAATTTTACATATACATATATATAAGCCATATTGTTGACATATTGGTAATTATGGCATTTTGGCAGAAACCGACAGTTACCACGGTCAATTTGCTGTGTGTGTATCTTGGGAAGGTTGATGGGAGGAGAGATGACTTACAGGAATGGACCGGCTGAGGTATCGTGCCGAGAGCCCGCTCAGCCCCGTCGGGGGGCTTCTGTGGTGCCCCTGTTCACTGGCCCCCAGCCTTCCATTGCTGGAAGGTCCACTTGGGCTGGTTTTGTTGAGGTTGTAGGTCAGGCTTTTTGCCCCGCTGCTCGGGCTTACCCCGTTGCTGTTCGGGGTGCTGATGCTGTTATACTGATTGTTGTTGACCTCATAGTGGTAACTGTGGGTGGCGATCGGGCTGCTGTAACCCATGCGGATGGGGTGGGAAGTGAATGAAGAAGGGGAAGGCGGTTTCCCAGAGCTGTTGGCTTCACCATTTGGTTCGTACAGGTTACCCAGAGAGCTGGCTAACCTGGTGCTGGTGGATGGGAGGGAGGGAAACACACATGAAGGGTGGAGGACGGGGAGGACACATACTCGTACCATATCTACACTCCAGAACACGGAGATCATGGAAAACTGTCTGATAATGGGACAAGGAACTGCATGCATTCTGGACTACACTGTATTTTCTGCTGTTTAAGACATCAAACTCAGCCTGGAGTAGGACTGGGCGACTTATTATATACTGACAATCTTTCTAATCGTAAATATTATTTTTAATGCAATATTGATTCAGCAAAGTACCCATGTCTCTTTAAATTTAAGTTTGATTCAATGATTTGTTGCTGTCAAGTTGATCATTAAATTATGCAATTATTAAAACACGCAATTTAAATTAAAATGTATTCTTTAATTTTATTTCTTGGGTCATATAATATTGTGTAATATTGTAATAAAGTTTTTTCTAGGTTATGTGAACGTTTGAGAAAACATTAGGGGAGCGGTTCAATCTATTATTTTGCAAACGTTACAGGAATGTTACTTTTCAATGTTCTCTGAACCATCTGAAACAACTGGTTAGTATTTTTAAATATTAGACAATCATCTAACTCAATAATTTCAGGAAAAAATTATGCATAAATTGTGTTTTTGTGCTAATGTTTCAAGAACCTTATTGAAAACCAGATAACTTTGAGCGAACAATGTATTAACTGGAGAATGTAGAATGTGCCAGAACATGATTTGGCATCAAATATTACTCTGCACGAGTACACAAAACAAATATTTTGTATATATAAAATATTTAAATGTTTTTAAAATTACAAACGTTATACAAACCTTAGAGAAAACATTCATGGAAAGTTCCATTTTATCCTGTTGCAAATGCTACAGGAACATTACTTTTGAATGTTTTCTGAACAATCTGAAACAAGTAGACTAATGAGTAATTAGACAATCTGGAACATTTCATTAAAAAATGTATAAATTACATTTTTGTGCTAATGTTTTGAGAATGTTATAAACCAGATAACCAGAATTTTGCATATAAAATTGTATTTCTCTATTTCACCCATGCATTTTTTTTTTCATATATTAAAATGTTTACGTAAAATAATGTGAGTATATTGCTGTTTATTAGCAGGTATTATTGTATTTGTTCATATAAAAGAAAATTATGATATTGAGATATATATACAGTGGGGGGAAAAAGTATTTAGTCAGCCAATATATATATATATATATATATTGCATGAAGAATAAGACACAGGAGAAGAAAGTTCAACTCTCTTCAGCAATAAAAAGAAAAGAAACAAATGTTATGTTTATCTAAAGTCATTTTTGCTTAGTATGGTTGAATTGGATCATCGAAGGTCAGCAGCAAAGAATTAAATACATAAAGTACATGTGTTATTTAACATTTAATTATTGCAGCTTTGCGTCATATTCTGAGTTTGCATTTCACTGTTTTTAAGCATTTTGAGGAATACTGAATTTGTTTTGTGCAAGTGAGATGAGTAAATGCATGTTGACATTTAGTCTAGAACTACAGTAACTACAGTATCATGCTTACACAGCGCACATAACGCCTCTGCACTTACTCCCGATTTCTCTCAATATGGGGACAGGAGAGCTGTTAGTCAATACATGGGAAAACAAAGTAACTGGTGTTACTTATTTGAAAAAGTAACTAATTTTCTTGTCATTTAAAAATAGTGCATTACTTTACTAGTTACTTGGAAAAAAGTAATCTGATTACATTACTTGTAATGTGTTACTCTCAACACTCTGTGCGTGTTATATATATAAACATTAAAGTTTAAATCACCCAGCCTTAGTCCAGTGTTAAAAAGTGCTTTTCAACATGGTTTGACAACAGTAACAACGGTACTAGAAAGTAGAGGGTATGTACTTGATCCAAAAATACATGGCTACGCCACGATAGGTGCTGGTTTGGAGAGACTGATAGAGTAGTAGGTAGGTGATATGACTCTGGATATCTGATTACATAAACAGCAGGGAATGAGTCGCTTGAAACCAACAGCATGTAGCAACCAACTTGGTTCCTTGCGTTTACGGTTCTCTGTTTCAGAGCATAGGATAATCACAGAGAGGAAAGAAGGCCACCAGGGAGCTGGGAGGACATGAAATAGAGGGGGAGAGAAATAAAAAGAGAAGGAATAAGTTACACGAAAGAGTTGGAAATAAAGAGGCAACAAAGAGAAAGAGGTGGACGAGTGAGAGAATAAGCAGGAGGAAGAAAGAAATGGAAAGTGTAGAGAAGATTGGAGGAAAGCTGATTAGAGGGAAGTCAGGCTTACCTCTTGAGGTTGGTTGATGAAGTTGAAGAGCGGCCAATTCGCTTGGCAGAGGCAGAGACAGAGGAGGATGGTGGGACTTTAGAGGATTTGAGGGGGGAGATGGAGCCCTGGCCAGTGGCTGCTGGTTTCACTCTGCTGTTAAACACAAATACAGACACAAAATCAGCCGAAATCAGGTAACACAAAAATCCAGTACATTTAAAAACAGAATGTTTATTTAAAGTAATAATAAAATGTAAATGTTAACAGCAGTTTCTTCATTGCATGCATTTGCATAAATACGTATACCCCCCCCCC
>NW_015505277.1:3787148-3791451 GCF_001515645.1 Sinocyclocheilus grahami | reverse complement strand
TGGTTTGGAGAGAGTGATAGAGGGTAGGTAGGTGATATGACTCTGGATATCCGATTACATAAACAGCAGGGAACGAGTCGCTGGAAACCAACAGCATGGAGCAACCAACTTGGTTCCTTGCGTTTACGGTTCTCTGTTTCAGAGCATAGGATAATCACAGAGAGGAAAGAAGGCCACCAGGGAGCTGGGAGGACATGAAATAGAGGGGGAGAGAAATAAAAAGAGAAGGAATAAGTTACACGAAAGAGTTGGAAATAAAGAGGCAACAAAGAGAAAGAGGTGGACGAGTGAGAGAATAAGCAGGAGGAAGAAAGAAATGGAAAGTGTAGAGAAGATTGGAGGAAAGCTGATTAGAGGGAAGTCAGGCTTACCTCTTGAGGTTGGTTGATGAAGTTGAAGAGCGGCCAATTCGCTTGGCAGAGGCAGAGACAGAGGAGGATGGTGGGACTTTAGAGGATTTGAGGGGGGAGATGGAGCCCTGGCCAGTGGCTGCTGGTTTCACTCTGCTGTTAAACACACAAATACAGACACAAAATCAGCCGAAATCAGGTAACACAAAAATCCAGTACATTTAAAAACAGAATGTTTATTTAAAGTAATAATAAAATGTAAATGTTAACAGCAGTTTCTTCATTGCATGCCCCCCCCCCCCGCCCAATTAAAAACAAGTTGTAAAAATAAAATAATTCAGATTCACAGGTCACAGATAAATATAAATATATATAATTTACAAAAATATTTTGAATTATTAAACAAATATAAATAATTTTATACACAAAAATATAGTTATTACCCAATAAAACTCTAAAATCTATATCCATTGCTACATTACACACACAACTTTACATTTAAAGGGGTCATATGACATTGCTAAAAATAACATTATGTTGTGTATTTGGTGTAATGCAATGTGTTTATGCGGTTTAAGGTTAAAAAAACACATTATTTTCCACATAATGTACATTATTGTTGCTATTCTATGCCCCGCCTTTCTGACGCCTCGATTTTTACAAAGCTCATCGGTCTGAAAAGCGAGGTGTGCTCTGATTGGCCAGCTATCCAGTGCATTGTGATTGGCTGAATACCTCATGCATATGACGGAATGAGACAACACCAATAAAACCCATTATAAACGAGGCATTTGTTGCATCCAGTGGGGACATAATTACTGATTATAATGACATACTTTTTACGTGCTGCGTTGCATATCGTGCCACGTTAACATAAAAACAGGTCTGCATTTGTGATCGGAGAAACGACAAACAAGCGCTACTCTACACTGCTCAAAACTCGCGTTTCAATCATCGGTGGCAAATTCTTTAAATATAAAAAAAAAACTTACTTATAGTCTGCGAGTCAGAAGCGCCAGACTGTCCTTGCAAAGTTGGAACTGCCCCACTTTATAGAAACAGCCTTTGTGCAGACGCATTGTAGGCTACTCTGCAGGTTCAGGAAACAGTCCCCCATAAAATGCAATGCACAGATCTGAATATTTGGGTTGAACTGTTCCGGAACAGTGTTGTAAATACAACTTAACCACTGATTTCTAGTTGTGTCCTCTTTTGGAAGGCCAAACAAAGTAGTTTCGCTTTCACAACAAAACACACAGCGTCACACACGGCTGGCTTGAGTGAGGAACGGCCAGCAGGCTTTAGAACGGCGCGGCCGGCGGATTCGATGAAGGAGTGGCCGGTGGGCTTGCAGCAACCACATGTGACGACCCTGGGCTGGACTCCGCTTCGTCCACAGTGAAAGCCAATTCAGCTATCCACAGCGCGAAGTTGATGTATTTCCTCAGCGACCAGCACGGATCAGCTCTAGGCATGACGAAGCGGATATCGTCCTCTTTTGGAAGACCAAACAAAGTTTTAGGAGGGGGTGGACCAGTCTTAACTTTTATAAAGAATATCCCTTTGGGTTTGAGACTTTAGTCTTTGCAACCAGTCCAGTCCAGACTGCCTGTTCATAATGACCAAAGTTCCTAAGTACATTTCTAAGAGCCCATAATATTCTTGCCAAACACTTCAGCTGGGAATTGAACTGTTTTAGAGAAAGTTAAAAAATATCGGAAACTCACTTCTATTTGATTCTGTACAACAAGGGAACCAGAGCATCATGTTTTAAAGAGTGCTTTGTTTGAGGAAAAAGAAAACAGGAAAAAGAAACAGGGAAAGTTGCGTGTTTTCTTTACCAAGAAAGTGGCAAGATGAAAACCACTATTTTCTGTTTCAAACTTTCACACAGGTTATAATAACATAAAAAATCCAAATCCAGATTTTGATTTTCAAAGATTTATTATAAAAAATAAATAAAAAAATTCCCAAAATGCAATAAATCCATGACACGTTTTTTTTTTTTTTTCAAATTGCAATAAATCCATTGAATCAATGTAAAAGTTATTTTTCATACTGAAACTGTTGAAAATACACAACATAGTAAGTTGATCCACATATGACAGCCTCTGAGCTTGGTCAATACTAATCTTATATACAGGCACTGGACTAAAAATGCATTCAATCAGTCATAGCTCCAAAAAGAATTCAACGGGTCATCTTGTTAATGTTATTAATTAAGTTAATAATTAAGAAAATTTCATCATGAACATACATGAACAACAATATCACATTAAACCACAGAAATTCCAAAATGACATTTCCCTTCCATTCAACTTCCAAAAGTGCATTAATCTTTGCCATGTTACATTCATTTAGTTGACTAGTAACAAAAACATTAATGGCATAAATAAAAACACTTACACTGACAAGCTACACAATATCGCGTTCATAATCGTAGATGAGTCGCATTCGATTATGAACACGATATTGCGTAGCTTGTCAGTGTAAGTGTTTTTATTTATGCCATTAATGTTTCTGTTACTAGTCAACTAAATTAATAATATAGCAGTGATCTACGGCTCTGTGTATTAAATGCCGCTCCATCTGAAAGCACATGATGGAGATTTACTATTCACAGAACCGGCTTTACTGACGAGATGCGCATGACAATCACATGCAATTTATCGTTTGTTTGTTGATCACAAAATACAAAATAGATTAGGAAAACTAGGATGCCGGGTGTATTCAAACCACAGCCGTTACTGTCTAGAGTGTGTGGAATGGTGCGCTGTGATTGGTTGTTACAGTTTACAGTGCGTGGAATGGTGCGCTGTGATTGGTTGAGCGGATATATCACATTCTGCAGAGAAGGGCGACTGGCATTTGTCGCGGTTTGGAAAAAAGGAAGAAAACATGACAGAATAAATCGGCGGATATCGCATTTTGCTTAAAATTAAAAATTGACTTTTCAATACCGACCAGATACAATATTGATTTTGGCGGAAACTTGATAGATTGATTTGATCGCGTTTTGGAACCAAACTCTTCACTAAATTAATAATATAGCAGTGATCTACGGCTCTGTGTATTAAATGCCGCTCCATCTGAAAGCACATGATGGAGATTTACTATTCACAGAACCGGCTTTACTGACGAGATGCGCATGACAATCACATGCAATTTATCGTTTGTTTGTTGATCACAAAATACAAAATAGATTAGGAAAACTAGGATGCCGGGTGTATTCAAACCACAGCCGTTACTGTCTAGAGTGTGTGGAATGGTGCGCTGTGATTGGTTGTTACAGTTTACAGTGCGTGGAATGGTGCGCTGTGATTGGTTGAGCGGATATATCGCATTCTGCAGAGAAGGGAGACTGGCGTTTGTCGCGGTTTGGAAAGAAAGGGAGAAAACATGACAGAATAAATCGGCGGATATCGCATTTTGCTTAAAATTAAAAATTGACTTTTCAATACCGACCAGATACAATATTGATTTTGGCGGAAACTTGATAGATTGATTTGATCGCGTTTTGGAACCAAACTCTTCATATATATATATATATATATAAATAACCTTTTTGTTCATACAGGAATTCAAATCTCCTTCAAATGTAGTTTTCTCTTTAGTTTCAGTTTTTTTTCTTCATTCTTCAGTGCTCTTTTCTCTATTAGCTGCCCTCCCTAACACTAATCACAATCTCCCACACAGTTTCTTCTTTTTCACCCACTCCAAAAACTCCTCTTTGACTCAGTTTAATCTCAATGAAATAACTGACAAAATGTTAAAAGAAGTGATGCAAATGATCTGATTCATTTATTAATCTAAAAAAAAAAAAAAAAAAACATTGAATATGTCAATATTGTGCAACATTTCAAGAGCTCAGGTTTTGACAAGAACACTAGAATGAATTTTAAAAAATGTACTCGCATACACACTTTATATATATATATATATATATATATATA
>NW_015505277.1:3784994-3786554 GCF_001515645.1 Sinocyclocheilus grahami | reverse complement strand
TAAAAAACATTTAACATAGAAAATAATATAAATTACATTTACATTATATATATTATAAATTTGTCCATCCACCTATTTTCCAAACAGCTTGTGTTATGTAGAGTCACGGGTAAATATAAATACTTTTTTTTTTGCAGGAGTTATAAAGTATGTATTATAAAACTTTGGGTAAGGGGTTTGTTAAAAAATATTATTTTTTACAAATTATTTAGAATTTTTGAAATTCAATTAAATTAGTTCAAATGTAATTATATATACTGTTTTATATAAAATGCAGAATTACATATTATATATATATAGCCATTTAAAATTCAAAATAAAACTCAGTGTAGTTAAATATTTCTTACTCAACAGTAATTAGCAAATGCTCTATAATCATTTGCAAGATGGAAATTTTCTATGTTATGTTGGACAAATGATACATTTAAATTGAAAAATAAAAATAAATGTAATATGAAAAAAATTATTTCATAATTTTATACACATCTGTAATATATAATACCTAATAAATTACTACTCATCTATAGCCTAATCTGTACAAAAAATGGTCAAAAATGAAACTGACCTCTTTCCCTCTCTCTATCAGCTAAACACCAAACAAACAAATCTGCCAAGAGCTCATCCTTCATTCTTGTGAGAAGGAGCTGCGACAGGAATAGTAGGAGGGCCAGTTATATCCGAGAGGCCTCTTCAACTCGCCGCTCTTCATGGGAAATTAATTAAGGACTGCGCGTTTCCTCAAGAGGGGGTGTTTAATTTACATCTGGTTAAATGTGCTAAAACAAGGCCTGTTCAAATTATTGACGACATCATGTACACGAGGATGCGGCGTCCTGTTCTCATAGGGCTGGACAATAATTCAATATCAATATGTATCGCGATATAATTTCTTTCAATAACAGTGATATGATTTTTAAACACATTTCCGATATTTCGATATACATTACCAGTGTTTCCCATACATTGATTTATTTGTGGCATTTGACTTCATTGAATAAACATGAGCACTGCACGTTTCAAAATCAAAACGCGTCGCGGGTGTTTTATATGAATGTATCTCTGAATGGAACCGACTGTCTTCAGAATAGTTTAGATGGCATTTTTATCTGATAAAGTAGCGTTCATGAGCGGAGCTGCTTTGTTTACAGTCATTACTGGAGAAACCGTTAGTTCTGCCGCTCTCACAGCGCCTCCTGCTGGCAGACAAGCAGTTTGCATTTTCAATAATAAACCCATTTCCAGCAACATGCTTTTGTTGTTGCTCTATTTTTTTGTTTTCTGAAGCAACTCGGAGCATGTTTCATACTCGTTATCCTGGTTAATGCACGTTTCAATCTATAAAAATAATCAGCCTACACTACCAGTAAAAGGTTTTTGAACTGCAAGAATTCTTAAAGAATTATCTTCTGCTCACCAAGCCTGCATTTATTTGATCCAAAATGCACCAAAAGCAGTAACATTTTGAAATATTTTTACTATTTAAAATAACTGCTTTCTATTTGAATATATTTTAAAATGTAATTTATTTCTGTGATCAAAGCTGAATTTTCAGCATCATTA
>NW_015505277.1:3740527-3784519 GCF_001515645.1 Sinocyclocheilus grahami | reverse complement strand
TATACACTATACCATTCAAAAGCTCTTTTTAAAATTTATATTATAGAAATTATTACTTTCATTTAGCAAGGATGTTTTAAATTGATCAAAAGTGATGATAAAGACATTTATACTGTTACAAAAGATTTCTATTTCAGATAAATGCTGTTCTTATAAACTTTCTATTCATCAAAGAAACCTGAAAAAAATCTGCTCCACTGTTTTCAACATCATAATAATAAATGTTTTTTGAGCAGCAAATCAGAATATTAGAATGATTTCTGAAGGATCATGTGACTGGAATGATAGAGTTGGCAAATTAATTTTTCATAAGTTTGTAGGTACAGACATCTGTTGTGGCCATTCTTGGTCGTTTTTATGAGGCTTTTTTAACAGTGTTCATATCGATATCGGAATTATATCGTATCAACCGAAATTAAGAAATATATCGTGATATAAATTTTGGCCATATCGTCCAGCCCTATGTTCTCATCAAGCTGTACTTGAAGGTCTTGTTTTATTAGCATTTTCGGCCCTTGTGCAAGAAGGGGCTGAAATTGAAGATACGGCGGGGTATAATTTGTCTTTGAGTGGCTGAAGTATGTAAAACGGCAAGCGCAAGTAGGTTGTGTTTGTTCCTCGGGCTATTTTTGTAAACTTGGAAAGGTCTGAGGTAAAATAGCTAGCGGAGTGAGCCAACAGCTTACACAAAGTATTTATTTTTTTAAACTGAAGTTCATTTATAAAGGTTAGATAAGATTTCACACGCCAAAAACAGGCCACATAACCATCTTTCTAGGTGATTGTGCTACTGTACCGTTAAGACTTCTGTATGTAAATGACCTCTGTTATGGCCTTTAAAGAGAACAGACAGAAACTTGGAAGAAAAAGTTACCTGAGAGGCTGAGATGCAGACCTAGTGTGTATCTTCATGTCCTCGAGTCTGTTGGAAGAACATTAAGATGACACTGGGTTCAAGAACACACTGCATGGTTACATAATAAACTGCATCTGAAATCCCAGAAAATGGAGCTGAATGTAATGCTTGCATTCCAAATGACTCACAAAATGATGCGTACTACATACTCTAGGGATGCACCGATACCACTTTTTCCAGTACTCGCCCGATACCGATACTTTTATTTTTTGTACTTGCCGATACAGAGTACCGATATTTTTATTGCATTTGTAATTTTGTTTTACTTTTTTTTTTACTTTTTACATTTTTTAAATATTGGGTACAGAAACAAAAAGGGTATGTATAATGTTAATTGGTTAACTTCATTTATCAAATAGATACAGTGAAACCAAAATTTATTCAGACACCTTCAACTTTTCTCACATTATCACAGTTTATTCGCTATAGTTTAGAAAATTTTAATAAAATATGACAAGATCTCAAGAGTTAAACTGTGTCAGAACAAATTCAGCTTGATAATACTAGATAACTTTGAAAGGTATGTAATGAATTACAATCAACCAAAAATTATTCAGACAGCTGTATCAGTGAATAAATTTTTTTTAATCTTATTTATGCATGAATATATTGAAGTTGTGATGAAATGGAATAAAATGAACAGATTTTTCTTCGGTATTGTAATGTGCAACTGAGTGAATTGGATTATCTAAAAAAGAAGAAAGAAAAAACTAGAGCAGAGACTTGGTTCTATCCATCAGTTGTTGATTGGACACGGATTGTATACAGATCTGTAGGCAGATCTGAATGAGAGCTTGAAGTTGATTGTAAAAAAGGGTCTGGTTTTAAAAGGACTAAATTTTGGTCGCCAGACAGAAGCCTGACCAAAATTACAAGGTCAAAAGTATTTAAAAATGAAACATGCAAACAATTCACAGCAAGATAAAAAAAACTTGAATTTAGAAAATAGATAGGGTGAACTCTCATTTAATGCTGACTTAAAATTAAAATAAAATTCATAAATGAACTTTTAATGCAACTATTTAATTCACATGTAAAAATCTTCATATCGAAGAAAACAAATTCATTATAGATCATGTGTAAAGTCAAGAGCAATGCTTATATTAGATTCAGAGGTTTACAAATACAATGAGACACAGGGATGAAGGCAAATTTAGTCACACAATGTCGGTTACACATTAAAGAAAATAAAAACTATTAATAAGCAAATAATTAAAACAATTAATTGTAATCTAAATGTTTGTTTCACACCGTCTAAACTGCAAGCAACAAAATGAACTAGGGATGTTCATTTCAGTTATTTTTCCTAACTGACAATCGACGCTCGTTAACCGATTGTTAACCGTTAACCGACAATATTATTTTAAATTAGAACTGAATTAAATTAGAAAGGATAAGTGTCTGTGACCCGTTAAAAATACTAACATTTGTTTCCCGGGGATTAATTTTACATGCGAAAAAAGCAGCAAACAACAGAACAGGAGGATTCACATGGTCATATCTAGGGATGCACCGATACCACTTTTTCCAGTACTCGCCCGATACCGATACTTTTATTTTTTGTACTTGCCGATACAGAGTACCGATATTTTTATTGCATTTGTAATTTTGTTTTACTTTTTTTTTTACTTTTTACATTTTTTAAATATTGGGTACAGAAACAAAAAGGGTATGTATAATGTTAATTGGTTAACTTCATTTATCAAATAGATACAGTGAAACCAAAATTTATTCAGACACCTTCAACTTTTCTCACATTATCACAGTTTATTCGCTATAGTTTAGAAAATTTTTATAAAATATGACAAGATCTCAAGAGTTAAACTGTGTCAGAACAAATTCAGCTTGATAATACTAGATAACTTTGAAAGGTATGTAATGAATTACAATCAACCAAAAATTATTCAGACAGCTGTTAGTATGACAATATTTACACAACTATCAATACTTAGTCGGGCAACCCTTAGCCTTAATGACAGCATATAGTCTCCTGGGCATGCCGTCATCCAGGTTCATGCAAACCTGAACTTCAATTTTTGAATAATTGAATAATTGTCTGAATAATTTTTGTATGTAATTTAATGTATCAGTTTTAATAGTAGTCTATATCTGACCAAACTACAAACTTTCCAGTGATGTCTGTGAGAAAGGGAAATTAACTCGACAAGCTTGCTCATGTGCGCCGCCACGCGCTCAACCCACTCAGCGTGCTTTGCTTATCAGCTCGCACACGTCAGCTATACAGGCGTTAATACTGAATTGTAACATTATATTCATTGCATACATATACTTCGTAGACATCCTTGATCTCGAATAACCATTCTGCTGTCTGTTGTATGTTGTCGGTGTTTCTTTGTCTGAATACGGCACTTATCGCATGCTGTGTGTTATCGGCGTTTGGTATCAGGGCATTTTAAAGAGTACGAGTACAGGAACTCAGTATCGGGCCCGATACCGATGCGTCCCTAACATACTCATTTTGAAAGAAATTAGTATGCATAATGTGCACGCTATGTACATATTTAGTATGCAATTGATACCTAGATTATCTACTACATTTGCTAAACTGTGCTGTATACAAGCAGAGCACACGGTGTGGAATACTATATCCCACAATGCAATGTGCTAAACTTTATCTTCAAATTATAGTATGATAAATTAATTGAAATCAATAACCCACAATTTTTAATTGCCTTTTACAAATGATTTATGTACAGAAAAGACATTTCTAGAATAATCATATTTCTGAGGTAACATGAGGATTCTAGTTGCATACAAAGTAGTGAAGTCATGTTTAAAATGTTGAGCATACCATTTTTCTAAAAAAATAGCACAAGTATACATTATAAACTGCACAGTATACAATAAGCAATCAATTTAAAACTAGCATTTAAACCAAGTGGCAACCTCCCCCTCTCTCTCGTGAAGCCAACAAGGAAGTGACTTAAACTGTAATTCATCGACTGGCCGCTAGAGGCTGACTGCAAAAGGGAGTCAATCCCATAGACTGCCCGTGTTAAAATGCCCAACTTTACAGCAGAAAAAAAACATGTATCCAGCCTGGTTCAAAAAATTATTTTGGTCTATATAGCTAATTTTGCCCTTGATGACAACTGTGAGGGGGGTGAATTTTTTTACAACTCATCCATTTAAATTATATTAAGCCTTAAAGTTCTGCATAATTAAGGGCGTGGTCACTTGAGTGACAGGTGGATTGCCGCTGCGGTCACCACCGTCGAGCTAGGTGGGCGTAGCTTCAGCAACCTGCTCCCGCCTCTTTGCCCGTTTTCGATTATCCGGGAGTGACGCGCTGCCAGAGGCGGACAAAGTACCCAACTCCCTTACTTGAGTGAAAGACACTGCTGGTCAAACATTACTTACAGATTTTTACTTAAGTAAAAGTACACAAGTACTTGCTTTTAAAAGTACTTAAGTACCAAAAGTAAATTTCCTTTTTTATGTCAATGCATTGTTTTATTGTTGTACGTAGTAGTACTTGCAATACTTCTGAAGCAACTTAGAATACATTACACCTACTGAATACACTGACTAGCTTGTAGTATATTTGGAATAAAGAGCTTTTAGAATGTTAAAAACCTATGGGGAAAACAACAAAACAAAAAAAATGTATTGAACACCCCTACCCACCCCCACAAAAGCAGGATGGTAGTGATCTCACACAGCTCTAGACACATCTATGTGTAGCCATTCATCCACATTTGAACAGAGTGGACAGTGAAATCCTGTAAATACAGAGTGATAAGGAAGAGAAAAAAAAAATCGAACCTGCTTTAAAACCCAGCAACCAACAACTGTAGCAGTATAACTTTACAACAGCAACACCGCTTTAACAAAAAAGCAAAACAGCAAGACTTATTTGACATCAAAACAAACATTTGAAATGCTGTATAATCGCTCTCGCTGTACTTTGATGTCACACACAGAACAGTCTGTGCAGTACTGCTTCAAGTCCAACACCTTTTGTGTTTTATTAGGAGATGCACAACAGTCCTTCTGTGGCTTTATAGCTAATATTTTCACTTACACAATTTAGCAAAATGTACTTAGTTACTGTCCGCCTCTGCATACACCTTTTGTGTTTTATTAGGAGATGCACAACAGTCC
Organism: Sinocyclocheilus grahami; assembly: GCF_001515645.1. Classification (NCBI taxonomy): domain Eukaryota; kingdom Metazoa; phylum Chordata; class Actinopteri; order Cypriniformes; family Cyprinidae; genus Sinocyclocheilus; species Sinocyclocheilus grahami. The sequence continues at coordinate 3,779,478 of NW_015505277.1, read as the reverse complement.
TTCTGTGGATTTATAGCTAATATTTTCACTTACACAATTTAGCAAAATGTACTTAGTTACTGTCCGCCTCTGCACGGTGCCAAGATGGCGACGGCCGCCTCCGCCCAATTTTGAGCTTCAAAAACGCTCTTCGGAAATCTACAGGTGACGTCACGGACACTACGTCCATGTTTTATGCAGTCTATGATTTAAACTAAACATTTTAAACAAAATTAGTATGTAGTATGCATACTTTGCACAGTATGTGTATTTTTAGTATGCATTAAATAACCAGATTGCCCACTACATTTGCAAACTGTGCTGCATACAAGCAGAGCGCACTATATATTACTACAAAATACTGTATCTCACAATGCAATATATACAAATGACATCCTACATAAATTTCTGCATATTGACCAAGTCTCCCTGAAGAAGAGATTGTGAAGTCTCAATGGGATTCTCCTGGCTAAATAAAGGATAAATAAAAAATATATATTTCTGAGGTAATAGTTGCACAAAGTAGTGACATCATGTTTTGCATACTATTTTATTAAAAACAGTACGCAGTATGCATTTTACACTGAATAGCATGCAATAACCAATCTGCTAGTAGTCAAACTCAGCATTAAAACTAAACATTAAGCCGTTTTTTTAAAACTGGATTAGTATGCAGTGTGCATACTGTGCACAGTGTTTATTTTTAGTATGCATTAAATACCCAGATCATCTAGTACTACTACTTGTTAAACTGTGCAGTATGTAAACCACAATTTAATGATTTATTAAGAATATAGAAATGGCATTTCTACATAAATTTTCATTACAAATGGATAATAATCAAATCTCTGAGGTAATAGAACTCAGCTACACCAAGTACGCAGTATGCATTTTACACTGAATAGCATGCAATAACCAATCTGCTAGTAGTCAAACTCAGCATTAAAACTAAACATTAAGCCGTTTTTTTAAAACTGGATTAGTATGCAGTGTGCATACTGTGCACAGTGTTTATTTTTAGTATGCATTAAATACCCAGATCATCTAGTACTACTACTTGTTAAACTGTGCAGTATGTAAACCACAATTTTCAATTGCCTTAAAAAGACTATTTAATTTAATGATTTATTAAGAATATAGAAATGGCATTTCTACATAAATTTTCATTACAAATGGATAATAATCAAATCTCTGAGGTAATAGAACTCAGCTACACCTAAATTAGTAAGGTCACATTTTAAATACTTTGTATACTATTTCTAAAAATAGTACACAGTATACATTATACACTGCATTGTATGTAATAAGCAGTATGCTAGTATTCCTTTTCAAACTAAGCATGCAAACTAAAATTAGTATGTAGTATGCATACTGGGCAAAGTATATGTATTTTTAGTATGCGTTATACCCAAATTATCTACTAAATGCCCTATTTGAGGTAATAACTGGACTCTGGTTGCTGAATTAAGCATGCAAAGTAGCATAAATTAGCTTAAAATGTTGTGCATACTATTTTCACAAAAACAGTACACAGTATACACTGCATAGTAAGCAATTAGCAGTATGCTTGTGTTCCATTTCAAACTCAGGAGTCTTAAAATCAGCGATATAATAGCAGAAAGCAGAATGTTTCTTGAGGGTCCGCCTATCCTGAGGTACAGGGAAAGCATCTCTCCAAGACACCATGTTACTATGCCAACCAGCTCTGCGCCTGGTACATCAGTGCTGTGTTCTCTTGTATTTATTTCAGCTCTGTGTCTCGCATTTAAGAGTGGACTGGAAACAGTAACCGTTGCCTGGTGTCATTTAGCTCTTCACTTAGCTAATAGCTAATGGAAGTTGAAAGAGTCGTGATAAAAGGCTTCATTCAAGAACGGAAGGAACGAGTATCATTTATGTAATGTGGCTCATCACGATGTGTATATGAAGACCTGAATAGAAGATGCGATATCGGTCTTAGACCAGCTTTGCTTTGCTTTTTATGTCCAAGTTGAGATTACGGTCCAGAATAGAATACTGCATCAAGAAATCCTCCTAACGCAATTTATAATGCAACAAGTAGAGTTGTATTCTCAGTGTGGCCACAGGGGGCGCTATTGCAGGTTGTGCTATAGTTAAACCTATTAACGATTTGATTTTCCTACAGAAGACCAAAGGAATGGCGTTTTACCTTATGGCTCCGGTGGTCGCAGATCTCGGTTGCCGTCGACCCTTTAAGGCACGCAATTTGTCTCCTTGCGTCATACCGAGATCGTTCTCCGCATAATCGTTCTGTTGAGAGTTAGAGAACATGTAAACGTCTGACATAATTCCAAGGAGGTGTGAATTGATTATTTCACTTTTAATAATTATTACAAAGGTCTAAAATCTGATTTACAGTATATATATGCACAGTATATCGGTGACAATATGTTTTTTTAATGTTTTTTTTTGTTAATTTATATAAATGTTTCATAATTATGTACACATTTATTTTATATTATGATGTATATTTTATATATTATATTTTATTTTACATAAATATACTTTATTATATTTATGTATATTTTTTCCTCAGTGTATAACAATTAAAACATTGATTTAAAGTAGTAAAATACTGATATAAAAATTTTGGCCAATATTGCTAGGGTGATAAATAAATAAAGGTGATGCATTTTCTGGCCAGTATTTTTTTCTGGTGATAAATATTTTCATGTTATGGCTGATAACCGATAAAATGTTGATGTTAAAAGTAATGAACACTTTTTTTTCACTCAAAAATGAAAATTTCCCCATGAGTTACTCACCTTCAAGCCATCCTAGGTGTATATGACTCTTTTGCAATCGGAATTATATTAAAAATATTCTGGCTCTTCCATGCTTTATAATGGCATTGAATGGGGGTAGAGATTTTGAAGCCCAAAAAAGTGCATCCATCCACAATAAAAAGTGCTCCACACGGCTCTGGAGGGTTAATTAAGGCCTTCTGAAGCGGATCAATGTGTTTATGTAAGAAAAATATCCATATTTAAAACTTTATAAACTGAACTCTCTAGCTTTTTATGATGGATGGATGCACTTTTTTTGGGCTTCAAAATCTCAACTCCCATTTACTGCCATTATAAAGCTTGGAAGAGCCAGAACATGTTTAATATAACTCTGATTGCATTCGTCTAAAAGAAGAAAGTTATATACCTAGGATGGCTTGATGGTGAGTAAATCAATTGTATTATTTGGGTGAACCATCCCTTTAAATTTTCCGGGGTTTTTTGCCTAAATAAATTCCACTACTCCACAAATTTGAGTTATTATTATGAATTTCTTTTTTATTTTGAATACTGATTTCAGTTACTATATATAATACTTTATAGAGAACATATACATATAACTGTAAATATATTTAATTCAATTAAAAAAGATATATGCATTTAGACAAATACACACACTAATTTAAAATGTAAACAAAAAACTACATTCGTTTTAAATGCTACAAGTGAATGTAGGCATCATAACCGTTTACATACTGAAATGAGCATAAACAATTAAATACCCATTATTAACCACTGCAATAAATAAAAAATCCCTAATATATCGGCCGATAATTGATATGGTACTGTCAAATTATGCATCCCTAATTTAAATTTAAAAATATGGCCCAGCAGGTCTCACCTCCTCCATACGGTCCAAGCTGTGTGATTTAAAGATGGAGGTGCTGATGGACAGGTTGTCCATACTGGAGATGAGGTGAGGCACGGATCTGTCCTCATACTGCCGCTGCTTGGAGCGGTGAATATCTCCATGCGCCCAGAGACTCGTCTGCTTCCTGTACAGGTACAAAGAGTACAGTCCCCCCATCAATGTCCTGTGCATATCTTGTTTTGCACAAATAATTCAGACGTATGGGAAGAAATCTGGTCTCAGACCGAACCATTCATTCAATGCCAATGTCAGATAACGGATACTTTGAGTCCAGCCCGCAGGAACAGAATCTCACACGTCTCACAATGGCCTAAGGAGGAAAATATGCCTGAAGATAACGTTCATCTGTCCCACGGTGGGCATTCTCTTATGCTGCGGTCCGCAGCATCGTGTCAGCCCAACAAAACACTTGAGAGATTAGCTTCAACTGGCCTTCACATGACCAGTGCTCTGTTTTAACTCAGACATGACAGAAGTGAACCATGGTCTAGTTATATGGTGCACGAAAGGCCTTACAGACATACGCACACTGAATCAGACTCAAAGTACACTCCTTTTCCCAAGCCAGAGTTGGATGATTCAGCCAGATCTGGAACATCTGCTGACCTTCCTGATCTGCTTAGCGAAGGAGTGCGCTCTTGAAAAACGCTCTTACGCTTTTGAAAATACACGACTCTGAGCCAAAGTTAGAGCAAAAAGTCTCAAGAAGGTGTGAAGGGGCCAAAAGTGGTGCATTGTGGTTACATTTTGGGACTTACTCTTCTAGGTAATGCTGCTGGGGTCCAATAATAGAGCCGGGTCTGCAAATGCGGATCCAAGCGATGGCTTCGGCAGGCGTGAAGCGATAGTGCTTCATCAGGTAGCAGCCAATCAGAGTCCCCGTCCGGCCCAAACCCGCTGTGATTGGTTGGAAAAAGGTGTTAGGTGTTTAAAATACATGTATTATTATATAAAATTATCTATTAAAAACTAACTGCTCTTAAAAACTAATTTTTTAGGGGCTCATTCATGCAATTCTAAGGTATCTTAAGACCACATTACCATAACATTAATGAACGTTTTGGTTCGCTTTCAGTTCCTGTGAAATCAAACTACAGAAAACCTTTTATCTTTGAGTCTGACCTCAATAATAGGGCATTTTAATGTTTAATGCTACATAAAAAACAAAGCCATTTTGACAACAATTATCCTCTTTTTGCACAAAATAAGTCAATGAGACGACACTGTCATTTGTGTGGCCGTATTTCCATGTCTTTGATTTAAGTGGCGTCTCACCCTTGCAGTGAACCGCCACCGCTCCATCCGTGCTCTCGCAGACGTGCAGGAAGCGGCGGGTGATGACATCGCTGGGCGTGCTGCCGTCCACGAAGAACAGGTCGTAATGGTCGAAACCGGCATCTGTGAAGCGCTTGGCATCGTAGATGTTCTTGTTGAGGCGTACTATGGTGGTGACATCGTGCTTGCGGAAATATGGGAAATAAGCCTCGGGGGCATGTAGAGGGTAACCTGCCACACACGAGATCAAGAATACATATATATATATATATATACATATACATACATACACACATATATACAGTATGTATATATATATATATACACACAAACACAAACATTTTTATAAAAATAAAGCTTCAGTTTTTACATATTTTTTGCTATAAAACTGCAATCAATAAATATTTATTAAGTTATAATAAATAAATATAAACATTTATTTAGTGAATATATAACAAATCACCCAATTAAACTGCCATGCAAGAGAAGAGAAAGTTTACTTAAAAATATATTTTTAAAAATAAAATTATGTAAATAAATATACATTTTATATACATTTCCTATATTTAAATATAATAATATAGGAAATAATAATTAAATGTTTTTTTAATGTGTATTAAAAATTACATATTTTGAATAAAATACAATAAATATATATATAATTAAATATGTAAAATATTTTCCATATTATTATATATAATATGGGAAATAATAATTTAAAAATATGTTTATTAAATACATATATTAATTTTTTTTTAAAATTTAAAATGTAAATATATATAATTACATTTATAATATTTCCCATATTTAAACATAATATGGAAAACAATTCTATATTTATTTATATTTAATTAAATACATCATATAATTTATAAATATAAACACAATTTATAAATATTAAATACATCATATAATTACCATATTTAGATATAATATGGGAAATAATTATTCCAAATATTTAAATATACAATAAACGTCCCATTAACCGGTCACAAAAAGGAAGTACATCCATACACATGCAATAAAAAAAGACTTAAAAAAAAAAACATTTTATATTTAGGATGAAGGACTTAAATCCCTATGAACCCTAACTGAACCATTTGCTCTACTACTTTTATCATGATATCTAATATCTAATGTTGCACTCTCTAGTTCTGTGTGTGTGAATCTGAGACATCAGTGTTTATTATAACAAGGGTGCCCTCTACTGTCACATAATTTAATTACATCAAACATCATGTCAGAGAAAAGTGCTTAAATGAATACAACATTCGGCTAAAGGATGGCAAGCAACCTTACCGTTCTCTATTTTACTTTTCGGATGCGGCCCACTGAAAGCGAGAAGTTTGCCTGGGATGATCCAGTTCAGATCTCCGTTCTCAACCCTCTGAAGGGCAAAAAAAGAAAATTAGAGAGAGAAAATATGTTAAAAAGGGATGGAAAAGAATAAAGATTTAGGGAAAAAGAACAAAACAGAACTGAGGCAGGAAGGTTTGTATTACAGCCGATGGAGTATGTTTTATATTGGGTGAGTTGTGCTGTCCTGAACCGCAGGGTCGCTCAAGACTGTCGTAACCCCTCCAAAGCGGAGGGCACAGCAGGTGACGGATTACCACAAGCTGGAAAATTTGCATGATACTAAAGGACAAATCAACTGAATGCTCATTTGGCATGAATTGTTCCAGCGATTGTCTAAATAACAGCTGAGATTATAAACACAGGTAGGCAACATATAATCACGTTGACTTCAGCGAGCTGCACACAATGTGTGCGATTTAAATCAAATTGAACAAGCAGAGATTATCATTAGGTTAAAATGTCTTTGGTTCCTGGTGGAATAAACATGATTATGTAACTGGCTTGAGGAGCAATGAACAGAATTCTGGGTAAAACACTGCATGCTGGTTTGCCTAATGAGCATTTAATAACGATGGGGCATCATTACCTCGTAATGTTCATACTCGTTTACGTCGAACGTCTCAAAGTTCAAGAATCCGTGCTGAAGGGCCTGAAAAAGAAAGTTTATAAGCATTAGTCATATGCTAACTGCAAACGTGTGCATTCATACAGTGGATTTCACCTGAAAGTCACAAAAAAATCCTTTATCCGTCTGATTGTTTAACCAATTAGTCAGTGTAATGGGGCTGAAGCGGTCTGTCTGGTGCTCAGTGAAGAGCTGCGGGGGATGTCGATTAAGGAAAAAGGCACATGAGTCGATAAGCTGTGGCAGAGAGCGATGGGGGCTGCGTCTAATGGAGTGTCTGGTTTCTGCTTCTCACGGACACGTCTGCCTCTGACAAAACTGGTTAAAATCGTACAAAGCGATGTTTTTGTTTTGCTGACGCTACTCACTTTGTTAATAACTAATATGGCAGTAATATCGGACTTTATAATGCTGTATAATGGCAGTGGAGGTTAATGGCAGTCAAGGTTCTCTGTTACGGATACCTTATTCTGCCATGCAAAAGGCAGTAACAATACTGTAAAAACTGACTGAAATTGAGTCTCTTAACTATTAATTATGATTAGCTCATCTGTGTTCAGATTCAGAGAAAATATGGAGTGACAAACAGTTTTCTTCACTTTCAGTGTAGTTGCTGCTTTTTGTCATTGTAGGGATCCAAGTTCAAAGACAAACATGTCAAGCAAGAACAGCTCAACATTTGGATGGACCACTTGTCCAATTTTGTACATTTATATTTAATGTTTTGTAAAGAAAAAAATAAAGCTCAACAAATTATGAATATTTATTAAATAGATATAAATATAAAATCAAGAATTTTTAAAACAAGACAGACATTTTAAAAATGTATATAATTTAATATTTGTAAAAGTATTTTTAATATATTATAATAATAATAATAATAATAATATAAATATAGTAAAATAATATTTTTAAATATATTTTTTCTCTTCACTTTTGAAAAATATATATATATATACACATTAAATAAAATGCATATAGTGTGTTATTATAATCATATTATATCATATGTATTTGTATATTATTATATTATTTTGTAACTTTCTTCACTATTTTTCTGTGAGAAAAACAATTATGGTTTAGAAAAATTGTTAAAAATATAATAATAATAATAATAATACCTTTATGTTTTTGGCAAATATATACAAAAAAATACATATATAAAAACTCACAAAAATATAAAAGGAAATGTATATAAATTATTATTATTATTTAAAGAACGTAATTTATACCAAATATAAATACATGGTCCTGAACCGCAGGACATATACATATATACACATCTACATATACACATACATATATATATACATATATATACACACACACACATACATACATATATGTATATGTATATTTACATCAAATAAAAACATTTGTTAAATTACATTGCTAAAATTACAAATATATCATTCTTTCATATATATATATATATATATATATATAATATATATATATATATATACATATACATACATACACACATATATACAGTATGTATATATATATATATACACACAAACACAAACATTTTTATAAAAATAAAGCTTCAGTTTTTACATATTTTTTGCTATAAAACTGCAATCAATAAATATTTATTAAGTTATAATAAATAAATATAAACATTTATTTAGTGAATATATAACAAATCACCCAATTAAACTGCCATGCAAGAGAAGAGAAAGTTTACTTAAAAATATATTTTTAAAAATAAAATTATGTAAATAAATATACATTTTATATACATTTCCTATATTTAAATATAATAATATAGGAAATAATAATTAAATGTTTTTTTAATGTGTATTAAAAATTACATATTTTGAATAAAATACAATAAATATATATATAATTAAATATGTAAAATATTTTCCATATTATTATATATAATATGGGAAATAATAATTTAAAAATATGTTTATTAAATACATATATTAATTTTTTTTTTAAATTTAAAATGTAAATATATATAATTACATTTATAATATTTCCCATATTTAAACATAATATGGAAAACAATTCTATATTTATTTATATTTAATTAAATACATCATATAATTTATAAATATAAACACAATTTATAAATATTAAATACATCATATAATTACCATATTTAGATATAATATGGGAAATAATTATTCCAAATATTTAAATATACAATAAACGTCCCATTAACCGGTCACAAAAAGGAAGTACATCCATACACATGCAATAAAAAAAGACTTAAAAAAAAAAACATTTTATATTTAGGATGAAGGACTTAAATCCCTATGAACCCTAACTGAACCATTTGCTCTACTACTTTTATCATGATATCTAATATCTAATGTTGCACTCTCTAGTTCTGTGTGTGTGAATCTGAGACATCAGTGTTTATTATAACAAGGGTGCCCTCTACTGTCACATAATTTAATTACATCAAACATCATGTCAGAGAAAAGTGCTTAAATGAATACAACATTCGGCTAAAGGATGGCAAGCAACCTTACCGTTCTCTATTTTACTTTTCGGATGCGGCCCACTGAAAGCGAGAAGTTTGCCTGGGATGATCCAGTTCAGATCTCCGTTCTCAACCCTCTGAAGGGCAAAAAAAGAAAATTAGAGAGAGAAAATATGTTAAAAAGGGATGGAAAAGAATAAAGATTTAGGGAAAAAGAACAAAACAGAACTGAGGCAGGAAGGTTTGTATTACAGCCGATGGAGTATGTTTTATATTGGGTGAGTTGTGCTGTCCTGAACCGCAGGGTCGCTCAAGACTGTCGTAACCCCTCCAAAGCGGAGGGCACAGCAGGTGACGGATTACCACAAGCTGGAAAATTTGCATGATACTAAAGGACAAATCAACTGAATGCTCATTTGGCATGAATTGTTCCAGCGATTGTCTAAATAACAGCTGAGATTATAAACACAGGTAGGCAACATATAATCACGTTGACTTCAGCGAGCTGCACACAATGTGTGCGATTTAAATCAAATTGAACAAGCAGAGATTATCATTAGGTTAAAATGTCTTTGGTTCCTGGTGGAATAAACATGATTATGTAACTGGCTTGAGGAGCAATGAACAGAATTCTGGGTAAAACACTGCATGCTGGTTTGCCTAATGAGCATTTAATAACGATGGGGCATCATTACCTCGTAATGTTCATACTCGTTTACGTCGAACGTCTCAAAGTTCAAGAATCCGTGCTGAAGGGCCTGAAAAAGAAAGTTTATAAGCATTAGTCATATGCTAACTGCAAACGTGTGCATTCATACAGTGGATTTCACCTGAAAGTCACAAAAAAATCCTTTATCCGTCTGATTGTTTAACCAATTAGTCAGTGTAATGGGGCTGAAGCGGTCTGTCTGGTGCTCAGTGAAGAGCTGCGGGGGATGTCGATTAAGGAAAAAGGCACATGAGTCGATAAGCTGTGGCAGAGAGCGATGGGGGCTGCGTCTAATGGAGTGTCTGGTTTCTGCTTCTCACGGACACGTCTGCCTCTGACAAAACTGGTTAAAATCGTACAAAGCGATGTTTTTGTTTTGCTGACGCTACTCACTTTGTTAATAACTAATATGGCAGTAATATCGGACTTTATAATGCTGTATAATGGCAGTGGAGGTTAATGGCAGTCAAGGTTCTCTGTTACGGATACCTTATTCTGCCATGCAAAAGGCAGTAACAATACTGTAAAAACTGACTGAAATTGAGTCTCTTAACTATTAATTATGATTAGCTCATCTGTGTTCAGATTCAGAGAAAATATGGAGTGACAAACAGTTTTCTTCACTTTCAGTGTAGTTGCTGCTTTTTGTCATTGTAGGGATCCAAGTTCAAAGACAAACATGTCAAGCAAGAACAGCTCAACATTTGGATGGACCACTTGTCCAATTTTGTACATTTATATTTAATGTTTTGTAAAGAAAAAAATAAAGCTCAACAAATTATGAATATTTATTAAATAGATATAAATATAAAATCAAGAATTTTTAAAACAAGACAGACATTTTAAAAATGTATATAATTTAATATTTGTAAAAGTATTTTTAATATATTATAATAATAATAATAATAATAATATAAATATAGTAAAATAATATTTTTAAATATATTTTTTCTCTTCACTTTTGAAAAATATATATATATATACACATTAAATAAAATGCATATAGTGTGTTATTATAATCATATTATATCATATGTATTTGTATATTATTATATTATTTTGTAACTTTCTTCACTATTTTTCTGTGAGAAAAACAATTATGGTTTAGAAAAATTGTTAAAAATATAATAATAATAATAATAATACCTTTATGTTTTTGGCAAATATATACAAAAAAATACATATATAAAAACTCACAAAAATATAAAAGGAAATGTATATAAATTATTATTATTATTTAAAGAACGTAATTTATACCAAATATAAATACATGGTCCTGAACCGCAGGACATATACATATATACACATCTACATATACACATACATATATATATACATATATATACACACACACACATACATACATATATGTATATGTATATTTACATCAAATAAAAACATTTGTTAAATTACATTGCTAAAATTACAAATATATCATTCTTTCATATATATATATATATATATATATATATATATCTCTCTCTCAGAATGACCATGGGTTACCACATTTCAAGAATGGTGTTCGTCTAGTCACATGACCTCAAGATGACAGCCATCATAAGGAGAGATTGTTGTAGTCTATGTTTATTTTGTGCACCTATCAGAAGCAGTATGGAAACAGACGACTGAGAAACTGTCACTGCAACCATCCAACAGTGAAACATGCTGTCCTGAGCTGCAGGGTTGCACCAGACAGTCAAAACCTAATCAAGGCTGATAGAGGGCACAGCAGGTGAGTGATTATCGCAAGCTGGCAAAGTTACATCACGCTAATGGACCAATCAGCGAAGCGTGTTAAGGTATGAAACTTTATAACTTTTTTTTTTTTACAAATAATTCACACTGAAGTCCACACATGCAGACGTACAACAGGCAGCTGTGTCTGTTTACTCCATCTGGGTGAAGCGAAATATGTGTGTGCATCTGATACAGTGAGCCGTCTCGCTCTCAGGCTGTGGTTATGTAACTGTTCCTGGTCAGGTTTAATCGAATGAGTCCAGCCGCCCTCCTCCCCTCCACAGCTGACTGGACGAAGAGCTTACAGCAGCAATCCTCTTCTGCAGCGTCAACGGACGGTATGGACGAGCTGCGCTTAATTACTACCAACATGGCCTAAATCTCAAGTCTCCTCGTTTTACCCTTGCAGTGGTAATGGTGGAGCCTTGTGGTTAAAGATCTGGGCTGGTAATCTAGCGATCTTCACGGTGTCATTGATTGAGACACTTAACCTCGGGATGCTCCACGGAGGATTGTCACTGTAGTAGCGTATTAGAAATCGCTTCAGGTAAAAAGCTTGAAGATAAAATGTGGTTAGCGTTCAAAAAAGTAGCTTAAACAATGTCCAAATAGCTACTGGCGTGTTTTAGAGGGAGTAATTACATATTACACATACAGTTTAATACATGAGATATTAAGTCGCAATTACGAGAAAAAGTTAATGTTTCTCGTAACTGCGACTCTCTCACAGTGCAACATCTCACAATTGCTATATTGCTTCTTACAGTTTGCAACTCGCTCCTTACAACTGTGATTTCATCTCCTACAATGCGTCTATCCAAAAATTGCAATATTGTGAGAAAAGTTCAAATTGTTTTTCGTAATTCCGAATTTTTGTGACACTTCACAATTGCTACATCGTTTCTGAAAATTTGAAACATTTTCCTCATACTTGTGACTTCATTTCAAAAACTGCGATATTGTGAGACAGTCACAATTACGAGAAACGAGTCTGCAATTATGCGAAAAATAATAGTTTCTCGAAATTGCGACTATTTCTCACAATGTGACATCTAACATCGTTTCTAGACTGTTTGCAACTTTTTCCTTTTAATTGCAACTTCATATCTCACACAATCTTCCTCAATTCCGACTTTGTATCTTGGACAAATTGACTGCCTAAATATTGTATTTTTTGGAGATAGTCACAATTGTGAGAAAAGTTATAATTGTTTGTCCTAACTTTTCCTCACTGCTTTATTGTTTTGGACAATTTGCAACGTTTTCCTCATAGCTGCGACTCCATATCTCACAATGTGACTTCATATCCAAAAATTGTGCTAGTGAGATCACAAATATGAGAGAAACACAATTACGAGAACCAAGTTTGCACTTATGAGGACTTTTCACAATGTGACATCTGACTTTCTGACAATTAGCAACTTTTTATACATAATTGCAGGTTCATATCACAAAAACACGAGTCACAATTTTGAGTTATAATTTAGAATAATTTGCAATGTTTTCCTCATAATTGCGATTTCATTTTGTCACAATTAAGAAAAACATTTGCATTTATGAGAAAGTCAATTATTTCTCGTAATTACAGCTTTATTTCTTACAACATTGTTTCTCACAAATTGCAACTTCATAACTCAGTGTGATTTAATTTTATAAACTAAAGTCGTTATTACAAGAAGCAAATTTGCAATAGAAAAAGTCAAATTGTGAGTTACAAAGTCACATTGTGGAATGTAAAGTCACAATGACAAGAACAATTGCCTCCCGGTAAAATTGTGGTAAATTTCATGTTAACTTTAAAAGATAGCTCTCTGTGGGGTTTGAACCTACAACATTTTGGTTACCAGTCCAGATGTTTAACCATTAGGCAAACCCAAAAACAAAAGAACAGCTCTCATATGTTGGCAAACAGGGCATTTCCTCCTCTTTGGCAGCTGGAGAGAGGCAGCAGTGGTGATTTGATCATTAACAGGATTCAGTGTTTATCACACTCTCAGATGCGGTGTATGACTCATGCAATTAAGGAGCTGTTAAAACAAGCTGTTAATTAGAGCCAAAAGGAAGGCACTGATAAAACTGTCACATACGTCTACAACTACCATCTTAACAGCAAAGCACAGGATGACATGAGGGCCCAAAGGTCTTGAAAATGTAACATTTTAAAAGGATGAAGAATGTTTTATAAAATGGTAATTTTTAAAAAATGCTTAAACAATCAATTTGTTGACCATCTTGCCCACTCCTACTAAAAACTTGCCGTGATTTAATAAGCAATAGTTAAGGAGGGATGAGTATGCTGTTGGATGATGCTGCTGTTTTTCTTTGACGTAGGCTGAATGAAAAGAGAGTTTATGTAGCGTAAAGGATGTTTTTTTTTTAATGACAAGCATGTAGGAATGCACTCAAGAATGCACGCTGTACGTGTTTAACAAGTCTTTCTGGCGGGTCAAGCTGAAGACACAGCAGCAGCCAAACACGTCAGCAGGTATCGATGAGTTACTCACGTGAACACTATTTACCTGCCAGCTAGTTTGACAACTTTGTGCAAAGAACTGAATAGAAATACCTTATTACACAGCAATGTTTGTTTTGGCAGAGCCTAGAAAGAGTCTGGAGTGACATTCTTTCCAAACTGCAATGAAGACTGATTATACAGGTTATGAGATGTTTTTAAAATGTCTTATTTGAAAATATATATATATATATATAAAAAAAAAGGAGTATTCAGACAGCTCCAGACAATTTTGCACACTTTGCATTATGTTACACTCTACTATTTAAAAGTCTGGGGTCAGTAAGATTTTTAAGCATTTTTATAAGTAGTCTCTTATGCTCATTAAGTCTGCATTTATTAGATCAAAAACACAGTAAAAACAAGAATATTGTAAAATATTATTACAATTTTAAATAACTTTTTTATTTGAATATATTTTTAAAAATGCAATTTATTCCGGTGATGCAAAGCTGAATTTTTAGCATCATTACTCCAGTCTTCAGTGTCACATGATCCTTCAGAAATCATTCTAATATGCTGGTTTGCTGCTCAAGAAAAATGTATTACCATTATCAACGCTGAAAACAGTTGTGCTATTACAAAATTTGTGCAAACCAAAGATTCCAAAAGAAAGAATTTGAAATAGAAAGCTTTTATAAATGTTCTTTACTGTCATTTTTGCTAAATTTAATGCATCTTTGCTGAAAAAAAATAAAAAATACCAATTTCTTTTTAAAATCTTACGGACCTCAAACTTTTGATTGGTAGGAAAAACGGGGAAAAATTCCCCACCTAAGAAATCACATTGTAATTGGATTTCAAAACAAATATTGATCTGGTTTGTTCATTTCAAGTAGCCTTTTGCTGTTAAGAATACAAAACAAAATGTATTTGAGGCAGATACACCAAAAAACTGACTGCCTATTTGAACAAAAACACAAAAAAGCTGTCATCAAGAAAGTCTTCAGCTCACACACTCTCACACCTGCAAACAGACAGTCAGAGAAAGACTGTACAATAGGGGCCTGAAGAGAGATTCATTGCCCCTGCAGCTCAAACTGAAGACACCTGTTGTGTTATATAAGCTATCAGCAGCATAACCTGCCTGAAGCACTTTTTCCAACACGTAGACACAAATGTTCTTGCCTAATGTACAGGTTTCCAGTCTCACACTGACTGTCCAAGAAGGATTAAGCACTCTATTAGTTTCTATGGGTATAATCCAGGATTGTGTGTATTCTTGAGCGCTGAAACACTTAAACCCAAATCTTTCTAGCTAATGTAGTCTGACAGATGAATTTGCATTAGTTATTAGAAAATAAAACATTACTTATCAAATTAGCTTGATGATAATAATAAAAATTTTAAATGTCTATATATATATATATATATATATATATATAGTATTTATTTTCTAATTCATTTTTTAATTGTGGAAATATTATAAATATTTTATTTTATATTTTGTGAAATAATACATTATTATATATAATATGGTGAGGTTAAAATATTTGTATAGTACTACAGTGTACATCTCACCTTCCTAATGCCTTGCAAGCAGTCGAGAACTGTCAGGTTGTATGTGCAATTCCCAAATGAAGCATCCCTGAAAGAGAAAAGAGAAGGCATGTTAAAATTGCGTGGGTGTATTCACACAATATAATAAAAAAGAAACACCCACAGGAATATAAACAAGAACATCAAGTCATGTTATGAGCAAAGAAGGGGAACACAGACACTGATTTCAAACTGACTCTCAGGTGGTCTGCTTTCATCCGGAGTAAACCATTACCTGCCCATGAATACAAGTAACTGGGTCAGGGCCTTTGTGTTTGGATGTGGGAGTGAAAGTAAAGCGGCAGGCGAGACTGTGTTGGCTTTTGTCATGTGTTTTTAAAGAAAGAAAACCTTGCAGTGGAGAGTGTACACGTGGGCAACCTGTAACATGATGGGTTACATCTACAAAGTCAAGGCGAAATTAATGTCATGAACAAGATTGTTTTGATCACATGTATGAGGAAGTCCAATTCAGGTTTGTTTGCGTTTTGTTCACATGTATGAGAAAGTCAAATTCAGGTTTGTTTGTGTACCCAAAATGATGTTATTGGATCAAGGGAAATGAGGGTTGTAATGAAATGCCTCAGAAACTAAAAGGGGCCAATACACCATCCCTTGCCTAACGCATGTCAAAGAACAGGTTCTTTGTGTCCGCTTTAATTGAGTTTTGCATTATGCATGCGCTTAATTCACTGTGTATGATGCAGGCTGGGTTGCATAAAAAGAGGGTCAGTGTTCTGCTGGGATCCTTTCATTTGTCTCCCAGTGTGCCTCAATGGAAAGTATCAGGCTCCATTGACCCACACAAACACCACATACTCGCATATGCAAACCCTTAACTTCCAGAGGTCTTGTGTATTGGTCCACTGCTTCAAGGTAACAAAATCATTAGACTTGATAACTCTACCATAAGTAGGTTGATTTTTTTGAGGAGCAAAGAATGATTTTCAAAGCAATGTTTCCATTTTAAGTTCCTTAATATTCCCCTTAAATCAAAAGTGCCTGCAAAAAAAAACATGGTTTGAACTCGCAACTTTCGGTTACTAGCCCAGATGTTTAACCACAAGGTTTTACCACCACCAACTCAAATATGAAGAAAAAAAAAACACTAATAAACAAGCACAGTCATCTTTTAAAAAAAACAAAAGGAAACAAGAAAACCAAGGCAAGTTTCCAACAGAGCTTTGCAGAAAATTGTCTTTTGTTCACACAATTATCTGTACCATATACTGTCAGCAGGATCCAAGATATGTTTGGAGAAACAGCCAGAGACTTTCCCACCAGCCAAAGGCTCATTCATCTTCCTTCCCACAGCACAGAGAAATGTTGAGCTAATCGATTTGGCTGTAGAAACACAGTGGCTTACTGGCACCAATTAAAGACTTACATCCTGAGGATTATGTAATGTCTCACCTCCGGGAGTGGAGGCCAGGAGATAGACAAACCTCATTTAAAACAGCACATCTTTGTCCACTTTTAATTTACAAATTGGTCATTCAGTAGATGCTTTCATTCAAAGAGACCTGCAATGCATTACAAGGACAGTCCCCCCCCTTGGTTTTGCCCCTTGTGGGGTCTGGAACTTTCGGCGATCAGCCCAAAACTCAAATCTCTAGACTAGACAATATGACAGACAGTTTTGAACAAGCAATTACAGGTTCAAGAGCCATTACCATAAGTGGTAAGTCAAACAATGGTATCTCATGGGAATGCATCCACTTCAAATTGGTTTCTCCAAAAAAAAAAAAGTTATCAGAGAGGGCTGGTCAAGGCATTCACATATAGCTAAATCTGCTTCTTTACAGTCTTAGGTTGGGTTCAAAAGGCTGGAATGAGCAGAGCTGTTAAGCACAGGGTGTGTCCTGGGGCGAGCACTGTAGAGGAGCAAAGCAGAACAAGCTTACAAATGCATGGTATCTCATGGGAATGCATCCACTTCAAATTGGTTTCTCCAAAAAAAAAAAAAGTTATCAGAGAGGGCTGGTCAAGGCATTCACATATAGCTAAATCTGCTTCTTTACAGTCTTAGGTTGGGTTCAAAAGGCTGGAATGAGCAGAGCTGTTAAGCACAGGGTGTGTCCTGGGGCGAGCACTGTAGAGGAGCAAAGCAGAACAAGCTTACAAATGGCAAAATCACAAGCAGCACTTTAGTGCCGTTACGTAACCACCGCCACAGACATGATTTGTTTTAGCAGATACAGATTTATGGCCACAGTAGTGGATT
Organism: Sinocyclocheilus grahami; assembly: GCF_001515645.1. NCBI lineage: Eukaryota > Metazoa > Chordata > Actinopteri > Cypriniformes > Cyprinidae > Sinocyclocheilus > Sinocyclocheilus grahami. The sequence goes on along the minus strand of NW_015505277.1, from coordinate 3,761,401 downwards.
CTGTAATCATACAGGGTCAAGGTTCCTCAGAGACTTAGAAGGCTGGGTAACTTCATGATTCAAATATGATTTAATAAGTCTAAAAGCTTTCAATGACCACCACAACTTGGCAAGACAGATACGGCTTAGCAGACCTGAAGCTGAATGAAAGAAAGAAATGACATGGCAATGAAAGCCCAAGAGAGGAATTCTGATTGGATTTTTTTTATTAGATGACCCAAGAACTGGTGGAAAAACAGACAAGACATGATTGTATGCAAGGTCTTGGTGATGTAATGTGCCAGTGATCGAACAAGGAAGGAATACATGAGTTCATTTTATTAAATCTGGCATACACATTTACAGTGAAACTGTAAATAAACAGGAAACACAATCTCGGAAGCGAAACCCACCCTTGTGCATACAGGACTGGGTGTGGAGTTCCACAAAGAGACCCAGAAGACTATATTACTCTATCTTGCTTTATCAGGATTAGTTGGTCTCAAATGGACAAAAAAAACTGGACTAAATCTTGCCATACAGGGCAGAGTAGGACTTGCTTACTTCCTCTGGAAGACTGCCACTGCTTTCCTCTTAGTATTGCCAAATATTTGGGCAGACAGAGAAAGATTCTTCCCTCTTCTTACATAATGGGAGAGCAATGCCAAGGTCTGAACTGTCCACTGTAGACTGAAGCCCCCCATCCGAGTCACTAGAGCAGTGTCTCCAAACTTGTGTAACAATTGCACACCGGTTCACTTGAATGTAGATTACACTCCCAACAAACCATCTGAACTATCAGGTTACTTGAAACGTCATCCTAAATATACATTGCTTGAAAACAATAACTTCAGGTCATGTTGTGCATACCATTATTAGGTGTATACTTGTAGGTTATGTAAGTATATTTCCAAGTATGGCTTGGTGTGGAAAAGCGCTCTGCAACCAAGATCAATGTGCAGACATTTTGGCTGGATAGCAAGCCATTGCTTATGTAAGATGGATGAAAACCTTACATTCCAGAGTGCCCTGAATGTGAGGCTACTTTCTAGCCACAATGATCCAGAATGGATCAGCCAAAGGTCAAGTCCACAGCTAAAAATAGTCTCAAAAAGTGGCCATCTAAAATCCATTCAAGCCCTGTTCCTGGAACAAGAAAAATGTGATGGAAGAGGCGCAGCATGTTATTATTTTCTGAATTAAACTTACCTTTTTATCCAACATCTCGTTGTAGTTTCTTCCTCTGGTGAAGTACTCAAACATGGGTCTCACACAGAGCTTCACTTTATTCAATGTTATGACCCATTCATTGTTTCCCATCAGGACCCCCTTCTCTCTCATAGATAACAAAACTGTTTACTTTCTGAATTAACCAATTGCTAAGCATTGCATAACCATGTCGCACTGTTTGTCTCCACGAGTAGCATGGCTCCAGCAGCCAAGTGGGGGGAGCACTGACAAAGCGCTTTTCTTCCCTTGCGCAGCTACGCCACTAACAATCACATCTTTGTGGAGAAACAAGAGCCCAATTAACCTTCAAGATGGACAGGACGGCAAACAGAGAAAAAGAAGTGCCATAAGAGGCACGAGTAGTAAACGTACTGCAGGATTTTATCAGGGTTGGGGAGTAACAGAATACATGAAAGGGCATTACGTAATCAGGATACAAAAAAAAAAAAACTGGTAACTGTAATTCGTTATAGTTATGTGAAAAAAAAAAGGTAATCAGATTACAGTTACATTTTGTAAAAACTGGGAATACGAAAGGGCATTACGTAATCAGGATACAAAAAAAAAAAAACTGGTAACTGTAATTCGTTATAGTTATGTGGAAAAAAAAAAAGGTAATCAGATTACAGTTACATTTTGTAAAAACTGGGAATATGATCAGAATTGCAAAGTTTCATTTAAATAAGAAATAATTGAGGACAGGCCATTGAATTATTAGAAAATAATGATCCGAGATGGTGATGCGGCCATGACGCAAAGCGTTATTAATGCAGTTATGACAGAGAGAGAGAGAGAGAGAGAGAGAGAGAGAGAGACACAGAGAGATTAAGCGTGTGTGAATTACACGAGTCAGTGTTTTTCGGCAGTGTTCAGCAGCAGCGTCTCTACTGATATCGAAACTGTAATACATCTGCTTCAATAACAGCGCTGTTATTACCTCAGTAGTGAGAAATATCATGTAGCCTTTAACTGCTAAACTTTTTTACTGATAAAATCGTCAGAGCAGTGCTCAACACATTTCTGTGTGCATGAATGTTTCCGTGTGTGCAAAAGTGTGTCTGTCTTGTATGTATGTGCGTTTGAGAGAGAGAGAGAGAGAGAGAGAGAGAGAGCAGGAGATGTGCTTTCCATACATAATACAACTTTGTGGCAAAAACATGGAAATAATTAGTCTTTTTAATTCTATTGTTTAATATATTTATTTGTTTGGCCATTGTCGTTGCAGGTTTGGGTTATTTTCCCATTGTATAAGGACCTTTGAAATATTAACGAAGTGAGATGGACATGTACTAACACCATGTCGAAGCAAAATGTCCGATGACCACATGGAGCAAGTCCTCTTCAGTGCATCTGTTCTTAATTTATATTTGCTTGAGAGAGAAAAAAATGCACATTTGTATTCTGTATTTTTCTGTTGCAGAAACATTTCTGTTGTTTCTGGTTTCATTGCAGAGCATAGTTACAACTACATGGCATTTTCTTAAGTATTTTATATTATGCATCAAATAGTTTATATTTAGCATCATATCCATAATAAATCTAAGCATTTTTAATGATATTGCCTGTTTTTAGTTTTTTTAAGTAACCCTCCCAAACCTGGATTTTATACACAATGATTAAAAGAACCAGCAGACCCGCTGTTTCCTTTAGGACGTGAGTCTTAGTAGTTTAACCTTCTAATCCTGCCCTAACCAGGTCCATAAAACAAGTGTACCATTCATGTTTAAAAAATTTTGTGTGACATTCACAATGTCTGGTACACAATAAACAGGATTAAACAATAATGACAATAATGGTGACCTAGATGCCACTGAACATTAAAACTGGCAAAGATAAATAGTTACTTTCCTGCACGTGCAGACAAGCCCAGACAGCAGTTATGGTTTTATAAACTAGGTCAGTTTTAAATATTGTAACGAGTAAGTGTCTTGACTTGAAAAAGATTAAATAGTTAAGAAATGCCATATGAAAGGCATCATTTCATGACCAAATATTTTATTTAATAATATTAAATGTTTTGCACACATCAAGATGAGTACTAAACAGTACTAAACACTAAATAAATGCTATATATAATATTTAAAAATCCATTTTTACAGGAAAAAAATTAACTGAATTCAAAACAAACTAGTCAAAATATTTTCTGAGAATGACTCAACTGTTACTCAAAAGGAAGTGTTGGATAAAGGTTAATCTTTTGAGAAGTAAAGTGCAAGAGCATTTGATCTCATGCCCACAAAGAGTGAATAAACAATAGATGTGTTGACCAATAAACCCACTAACGAGTAACATAAATCCTTCTGGTTTCAGAGACCAATGATGGTCAATAAGTTAAAAAATTATGACATGAAAGTATGTCAGATGTGTATGTCAGTATGTGTCAGAAAGAAAACCAAATAGGGATTTCAGCCTTCTGGGAAAAGCACTAATAACTGTACAGTAAAAAATAAAGCTAATGTTTCCTGTTTGCATTCAGAGACTGACGCTCCCTTTGTTTGGAGGCCAGAGCTAATCTATACCGGAAGCACTTACAGCCCATCTCAGAAAGCACGGCTAAAAGCAACATGGGACTGCACTGAAAATGACAGATTTAGAAAATGTAGGCCTCTTCACTACTCAGTGTATACGGCTCTGAATAATTAGTCAACGAGAGTCCACTTTAACAATGAGTGCTTCTGTTCGATGAGGCCATGGGTCACCCCGTCTTTCTACGTGTCCCTCATTATATATGTGAGCATACCAGAATATGCAGCTATTTGCTTGGCCTTGGGTGAACTTTAAGACTTTTGTGTTTCTGGGTCAGTGAGGGGTCAAATCTCATATGGTGGCGGCAAATAACCAAGAGGACTGACTAACCCAGAATACTAACTACATGGTAATGAAAAATGCTACGTGTCTGTGATTTCTGTGTGACGGAGCCGTTTTAAAAGAGGAAGGACAATGTTTTAGGAGATGAAAATAATATCTCCATGGGAATTCCTAGTCATTTTGAGAAATAGCAGGGGCGCATCTTGGAGCCACGGCTGGCATTTAAAGGCACAATATGTAAGATTTTTTTATTAAAATATCCAAAAACCACTAGAACAGTGTTATATATTTTGCTGAGTGTGTACTTACATTATCCCAAATGTTTCCAAGAATGTTTAAATCCAGAGAAATAAGCAATTTTAACTAGTGACACGGACCGTGTCCATAGTGTCATTGTGTCGCCTGCCAATGACGTCATAACCCCTCGCTTTCCATTTTTTGTTTTGTAGAAAACATGGAAACACCAAAGACGCTTTAATATGTTGTGAGTTTTAATAGACCGGTGACGATCGCACAGAGTAGCATTATAACAGATCTTTCAAATGTATCTAGTATGATAAAACAGCGCTGCTTTACCCCACATACTCACGACCGGAAGGAGCGGAAGCGGTCGACTGTGGCATAATAAAAGCTCCGCTGCTTTCGAGCCGTGTGGCAGGCTCGTTCAGCAGCCTCGTTTCGCTTCGACGGCTTTCAGCCTCACCCTGCTTCATTCTACTACATTAACAAATCATTAGCTCATCCATGAACATGATTTCTGCCCGAGTCCCGTCAGATTGCATTGGCTGTGGGGATGAAGACCACAACTCCCATGATTCCACACTCAGTCATCATCAAACTAGTCTCGGTTTATTTTGAATACGCGCCCTCTAGTGGCGAAAATTACATATTGTGCCTTTAACTGGGCGACTGGGTGGTGGAATAACCAAACAGCAGTCACACCGGCACAAATCCACAACTGTCTTACATAGAGCATGACTGGAAAAACTGATTCATATTCATGTGGAGACACATTAATCATCATGTGACCACAATAAAACTGTAAAAGGAATAATATAGACTACATAATGCAGTTTGTTTTCAAAAATGAGATACGAGTCAATTTCCCCAGAATTTAACCTGGAATATTGTTTTAAACCTATTCTTTCTCTCTCACCTTTGCAAAGTCTTTAATCATTTAGTTTGAATTAAATTTAAGCAATTCAATTAAGAAATTATTCAATAAAAGCTATTAATTAGAAGACACTTCATATTTTTTTTAAATTTAAAAAAATGTCTGAATATTAAAAATAAATTTGTATTTAAGGCCATATCACATATACAAATATATATTACATAAAATGTAATATTAATTATAAATTTAGGCCATTTAATAAAGAAATTGATTAATTATTAAACATTATTAATTAAAAGATACTTAATATTATATTAACATTTAAAAAAATATATTTAACATTAATAAATATTTAAGGCCAAATTATTATATATTCCATTTATTATTTATAATTATGTATGTATATATATATATATATATATAATTATTTTTTTGCATGCTAACCACCAAGCCATGACTCCAACACTATTGTCTTTTTTCCTGTCTTCCATTGCAATCCTATTATTTATTTATTTAAAATCACCCTTTAAACATTATACTGCATGGGAACACTAATAATAAATTACCATTAAAGTCTAGTGATTCAATTCCAACACTAACACCTTCCAGGAAAAAAAATAAATAAAATAAAAAGTTACACAAAAGTAAAAGTGAACACCTATTATTCTTGTTTTAAAATGGCAACAGTATTATCCAACAGGAAGACCCATTCACAACAGAATTGTGCCTTTCTCTAACCATTCACAAATCTGACCGTGTAGATTACCACTACACACCATCTGCACTGAGTCTAGAATTTGCCACAGATGGTTTTCCTCCTGCTCAAGGGCTTTACGTATGTCCTGCTCACCCTTATGTATGGCAGTCAGCTCAAAGACTTTAGTGTCCTGTCCTTTGCGACAGTTTGGAACCGAGTCCAAAATTCAGCTCAAGAAGAGAGATTACATGAGCACGCTGACCAGGCCGTAATCCCAAATTAAAGGCAAGAGATGTCGACCCGCAGGAGCAAGATAATCTAAACCTGCTGCAATTATGAGCATCACAATATAGAAGCACAACAACTATCTGGCCTCTCAGCTTCATGGCTTGCAAAAACGGCCGTGCGATTCTTCCACTTTGCCCGTTTATTTATCTGGGTTAAGAAGTTTATCGCATTAAAACCCTGTGAGCCACAGGAGAGACAATACTTCGTGTGAAATCAGATTAGAGTGCACTGTGCAAAAAGTGAAGGAGAGAGGAAAGTGGGGGGAATTAGGCAAAATATATATTAGCAAAAGTTTGGTAACAATTGACATTTTTTTTGCATTTTTTTAAATTCCATTTTGCAGATGATGTGGATATGCAGCCGTCTTACCTGAAGGGAAGATATGAGGCATTGGAGCCGGAGATAAGAGCTCTATAGGCTTCCTCAGGTGTTTTCTTCAGGTAAATCACCTGAGACAGGAAAAAGGAAAGGAAGTGACATTAGAGCAACAGCAAAGAAGCTGAATGCTAGGTACTAATTCTATAACTTTAACATCAGTGTTGTTATTGTTAACTAAAACCATTCAAAATTATTTTTGGTAATTATTGGTAAATTATTTTGTAAAAATTATTTTTGTGGTAATTGAAAAAGCTGAAATAAATATTACATGAAAAACTTAACTGAAATGAAAATTGTTGCACTAGAAACTAACAAAAATCAGCAACTACTAAAATTACTAAAACTAAAATTGAAAAAATTATAGCTATATAGAAAAAATGTAATACTAGATTTAAAATATATAAACATAAAAATTACAAAACACAAACTTAACAAAACAAAACTTAAATTGAAAAAAGAAAACTGAAAATATTAAATTAAAAATAAAACCCAACTTAAAATATTAGTAAATACTATAATTGTTTTTAAATGGCACTGAAATTGAACACTGTTCATTCAGATGGTTTCCAATCAGATTAACCGATTAGGGGAAAACGGGGAAAACTATTCATTTCTAGATGCCCAGTTTTTTTTTTTTATATCCTTCAAATTTAGCCAACATTTCATCATTTTAGACAATTTCACCCTGGCCAAAATGAAAATAATATTTTAGTTGACAATCGTGCAAAATGACATTTGATTTTTCTTCCAAAAATGTTTTGTTAATTACAATCTGACTTCTAGAAAGAACAATTTATACACAAATCAGACGTTGCTACTTCCCAACTGTCTATTCAATCTTTTTTCCTATCCATGTCTATCCGTGTTCCTCATTATCCCATACACAAACGCACTTTCAGGAAAGTGATGTTCGGGCAGAATGTGTAACACAGATGAGATGCTGTGGCTCAGCACAATGGGGCCCTTGTCAAGCTGGGACGACTTGTCACGGCACAGTGCGAGAGTCTCACACACAGACTTGCTGAAGCGATGAGTTTTAGCGGTCATCTACTCCCTACATCCACGTCAATCCCTCTTGACATCATGGAAAGAAAGGACTCTATAATAAGAACTCCGCTCACTCCTTCAACATTTCTGTGGCTTGATGTCAGAATGCAGCAGGACGGTGGCAACACGGAAAAGAAACCTATGTGAACTGCGCCAAAGCCCAACACGCATTAACACAGAAAAACGCAAAAATGGAAATTGTCATTTATTCACACTCAGTTCTTTCTAAATGTTATTTTGTCCATGGAAGATAAATGAAGAAATGTTGAAGTTTGTGCTAGTCGCTCTTTTCCATATTACAAAAAAATGGAAACTGTTTGTGAAGCTTCAAAAACATTAAAATATCAAATTAAAAATCATTATTGACTCAATTCTCCTCTTTTTTTTATCAAATCATTCAGACCAGTTTTGTGAAATGCACCAATCGATTCACTGAAATGATTCAACTAGAAAGAATGATTAATTCACAAATCTGACATAGCTACTTCTCTTATGAATGTGATTCTGCAAATAACTCCCATATTTTCCAAGAAAGTAAGTCATACCTGACTATTATTTACATTCACAAAATAATCTAAAATACCAGTAATTAAAATGTAAAAGTGGGAAATGTGCTATACAAATAAACTTGGGCTCAACGTATCTCTCATTCGATACAAATCCAAATCTTTTGCATGCATCACGTTAATTGCATCATATACGTTGCAGCACATTTCAGAAGAAAAAAGATGGAAGATTAAAACAATTCTAGAAAATGTGCCAACAATTGATCGGAAAGAATGATTAATTCACAAATCTGACATAGCTACTTCTCTTATGAATGTGATTCTGCAAATAACTCCCATATTTTCCAAGAAAGTAAGTCATACCTGACTATTATTTACATTCACAAAATAATCTAAAATACCAGTAATTAAAATGTAAAAGTGGGAAATGTGCTATACAAATAAACTTGGGCTCAACGTATCTCTCTCATTCGATCCAAATCCAAATCTTTTGCATGCATCACGTTAATTGCATCATATACGTTGCAGCACATTTCAGAAGAAAAAAGATGGAAGATTAAAACAATTCTAGAAAATGTGCCAACAATTGATCATATAATATAGAGTCATGTAGTCATGTGGGCCATTTTACATTTTTGGTGCATTTGCATCTTTTATGAAGCTTGAAAGCCTCAGTCTCCATTCATTGTAACTGCATGGAAAAGAGCGACCTGCACACTCTCAAAAATATCTTATTTTTTGTTCTACAGTGAAACGTCGTAGAGGTTTGAAACAATGTAAATAACAGAATTTTCATTTTTGGTTGAACTAATCTTTTTAAGATCTCCAGTACTTGACAAAACATAAAACACGGAGAAAACTAGGAGTGAGGTCAAGTGTCTGTTTTTGAAGGCTGTCTGTTCTGCAGGAGGCCAGAGCTTTATAATTTGTGCACGAGCTCATGAAATATGCACCGATCAAACAATTAGCTGAACAGTTCGGCAGATTAAGTTCAGTCCCGTGAGAAGGGTCAGTGTTTGTTTGTTTGTCGCCCTACTGTCCCATGTGACTCTGATGGAAGATCTTGGCCCAGCTGTTCAACCAGTACAAATAATCTCCTTCATATGAAAAAACTGGGTCATCTACTGCAGAGCAGATCAGCAGCAAACATCTGCGCTTGCCAGAGGAGCACATCCCACACAAGCCTGGATCAATAAAAACCTAATTTACAGAAGATTCACTACAAGTGCTGAAAGACAAAAACATTACATTGAACACACGTCCATGCATGCAAAGAGTGACAGGCAAGACCACGCAGAGCAGAAACAAGGTTTTATGCAATTTGGAGATGATTATGGTAATATATGAGAGAATTCCTTAAAACACTAGTTCACCTTGAGCACGTTATTGAGTCTATAGGAGAGAATCTGCATGATTTGATGGCCGTCTCCAGAGGTTGGGTTTTTGAAGGTAGCTAAAATGAGTTTCCATTTAAGACAACTAAATTAACACCGGGATCAAGGTTCATACTAAATTTAGACTGGGAGGGTAAATGTGACCATTCCTAGTAGACCGATTTTGAGGAAGTACACCAACTTTTGCTAGATAATTAGAATTGCAAAGATAAAAAAATAAAGCAGCCCACATTTTCTCTAGATTCTTCATCAGGTTTTCTGTGAGGTTTTCCTCATGAACTTCTGAACGCCGTACACTGTAATTTCAAGTTCATCATTTCATTTTATGGAAGTTCTATTTACACTTCTCCCCAAAATATACATATAAATAACTTGTTTTATCCCAACTGTAAACTGAGTTGTGAGTTGTATGTGATGTTTTACAGTTAAAATGTAAAAAGATTGTTTTAATTATACTATTATTATGAATGTAGACTTGTGTAAACTTTTCACACTGAATTTATATCGTGTGGGGGGGGGGGGCATCTGATTAATGCATATGAAAGTTGCTCAGACCCAAATTCAAATTGTCAGATTTAATGTAAACAACTGGTCAAAAGTTTGGAATAATTAACGCTTTTCTAATGTTTTTCAAATCTGTTTCTTATGCTCACCAAGGTTGCATTTATTTGATGACAAATACAACTAATACAAATATTGTGAAATATTATTACAATTTTAAATAACAGTTTTCTATGTTAATGCATTTTAAAATGACGTGGTGGTCTAGATGAATGAATGCAGTGGAACAGGACAAACTGGCATTCGAGCCAGTCAAGGATATAGTTATTGTGCTGCCACAAAGCGAGGGGACTACCAGTCAGTCAGCACTCTGTCGCTGCCTCTGAGGGGGAGTCTGGTATGAGGACACTGGCAAACATCCGAGAAGACTTTGTACGACAAACAAATTTGCTGTCGATGTGGGAGGACTGTTGGTTTTGACGGAAACAGCTGAGTGGCTAATTTGCAGGGTCATGACAGATTCTGCCCTGGATGCGAATCCTCGAGTTCCGGTGAAAGTAATTAATGGCAGTAAGAGAGGAAGACAGAAGGACAAATGGAAGTGGGATACTCACAGCATAAGCACCGATGAGCACAGCAGCGTTAGCCCTTTTGCGCTGGTCAAAGCTGGTGTAGTGCACAATCCTTTTTCTGGTCAGTGTAAACGACTGGAAAGAAAAACATGCATTAAACTGCAATCAAAGTTCGAGAATACATTTTAAATACACAATTTATTTTGGATAGCTTACATTACATAAATTGTTCAATGTAGTTTTCATTCCATTTTATTGAAGATGAAACTCAAATAGCATAAAGTTGCATAAATTATCTGTAGACATTTTTTTATTTAGTTTTAGTAGTTCAACTTTCCTGCAAGTTATTAACAAAAACGACATGTACATCAATCATTAAACTTTTTGTAATTCAAAAAAGTTCTAAACAGCATCAATGGTTAACTCGCATTTTACAGAAACAAAACTGTAATGAGAGAAAAAACGCATTAATGACTACAATGTAAAATGTTACTCTAAAACCATGTTAAACCAAGAGATTGGAGTTTTTTTACTAAACTTGTCATTATTATTTATTATTATAAACACCAAGTTTAGTCAAATCAAAATTAAAATTTTCATCCGTCTTTCAAAATGTAACAATTTGCATTTTATTTAAGATGCTACTGACATACAAGCATTTTCAAGATATTGTAATGCAAAATTTGTTGCATTATACAATTTACATCAAATTGCATCAAATCGAAACACCAAGTTTAGTCAACTGTTTATTTATATCAACTGTTAAACTTAACAAACCAACATTTTAACAAACTAAACAAAATGCATAAAACTGCATCAATCATTAAACTCGGTTTTCTTTAATATAGAAAATGCTTTTTTTTAACCAAAATTGGAAATTGTATCAATAGTAATGCAATTTTAATTAGAAAAAAAATTCATCATTCATTTAACATGGTTTTCATTAGAGTGGTGTTTAAAGGAACTCCAATACAAATTGGATGAAGTTCTCTTTAAAATGCTATTTTAACCAAAATTATTAAATCACTGCATTTAACTTTAAAGCATTTTAACATGAAGAGAAAAAAGAACTGCAACACATTTAACTTGTTGGTTTGTCTTGATTAAGAGTTAAAATATTGGTTTAATGTTAAAATCACTCCAAACCCATTTACAGTTAACATGACTGGTTAGATGTTTGGGAAACAAGTTATGAGAATCTCATTAATGAATATCTCAGTATCAACCAATTTCACACGCCTAACACCCTTTTTCCTGCTTAAACTAGCTTGAGGTGTTCTCTGGATGACTCAATTGAATGTCTTTTACATGAGGGAATTTGCAGCCCCAGCTGCTTCAGTAACGCACAGTGAGGTGCTGCAGGTGAGCCGAAATGAGTGCACAAGAGAAACAGCATGTAGCTGCTAAAAGGCAACTCATGCACAGACGACACGCCAAAAGCTTCAGAATAATCTGTGCTGGAGCCGAGCTGAACTGAAAAGCCCTCAAAGCATCTGTTCCTGTGTCGCTCCACATGCCGCAGAGTAAAGATTTGGCTGGGGTGGGATGAGAGTGAAATCAAACTGCCAAGATGAGAGTGAAATCAAACTGCCAGCACAACAAATGAGGATTCAAACTTGTCCACCTACAACCCGCCCCCAAAGAAAAAGAGACATACCGAAGGCAAAACTAAGGAAAGGAATTTTCCAAAGCTATCTAAGCTGAGAGATCTGTAAAATGTGTTTTTTTAACAGGAGAACCTCTTAAAAATTTGACATTTTTGCCTCTTATTTTTTCTCTATTAATTTTCAAAATGAATATTCACTACCTTAACTTTACAACATTTTGTAAAGTCATAGTAACAGGATTGAACCTTTTTATCTTTCCAATGATAAGCACAGTAATACTGAATGTCAACTAGTTTGGAAAGTGAAGGTGTACAGGTCATCTTTTCTCATAGAGCATATAATAACTTTATACGAACAGGATTGAACACTTATCTTTCCAAGGTGAATCAATAAACACAGCAATACTGAAAGTCAATTAGTTTGGAAAGTGAAGATCTAGAGATCATCTTTTCTCATAAAACCAGAGTAACAGAGTTGAACCATTTTGTCTTTCCAAAATGAATCAATAAGTAAAACAATACTTAACATCAATTAGTTTGGAAAGTGGTGATCTATAGATCATATTTTCCCATAAAGTCATAGCAAATCTTATAGCTAAACCGTTTTATCTTTCCAAAATAATTTTTTTTTTAAATTACTGAATGTCAACTAGTTTGGTAAGTGACGATGTAGAGGTCATCTTTTGTCACTGAGTCGTAGTAACAGGGTTGAACCCATTTATTCATCCAAGGTAAATCGATAAGCAAAACAATATTGAATGTCAGCTAGTTTGGAAACTCAAGATCCTTTCCTTTCTCTAGCCATCTGCAGATCATCTCTTCTCACAGAGTCAAAGTAACAGGGTTGAGCCCTTTTTAATTTCTAGGCAAATCAATAAGCAAAACAAAGTTAACAATCACTCAGAAAGTTCATTTTTATGTAAAACAGCAACATCCACATGCAGGAGGTGGTTATGCTAGTGAGGGGAAGAAATCAGTAAAAAATTACATTTAGCTTAAAAACAAAAACAATCTCAATATTGACAGCATTTTTTAAATCAGATTGTGCTTCAAAACCACCAACTTGAGGTTGCACAAGCTCCTCTCAGCAATGCTAGAAAGCTGATCTTCGGATAACCAGATACTACCAGAACAGATACTACCTAAGCTTCCCTTCTTGCTGTTTGGTTCCTCCAGCCTACAACCAATCATGCGCCCCAAACCAGTGAGGTTTGAAGAAAAAAAAAAAAAAGTAATCTCTATGGCAACAACTTGTAAATTACAAACAGGCGGGGACATTCGCATGTGGTTGGATGGGTGTGCACATAGTGAAAGTGGTTAGGAGGAAAACACATCATGCTTTTACCACAGGACTTTACCTTTAATATTCCAAAACATGAACACATGAGAGACCTACACCTTGCCAGCTTTAGGAACACAGAACAAAACACAAAAGATAAAGTGGTTTATTATTATTCAAACACCTTCCTTTAGCATGGAAAGATGCTTAAGTAAGTTGACATGTCAGCAGAATTAATCACTACAAGGACACTATAAACTTCTTGTCTGCTTTGGGTTTGGTCCTCTTTGCTGACCTCTCAATTTAGGTTAATGGGAAACTAAAGTTGGAGTTGTGTGAAGTTAACCGTTTTATGATCCTGAAAGCTGATGAATCTTAAAAACTAAATTTTTAAAGTTTGCTAAAGCAGAGGAACATTGTAGCTTTGTTCCAAAACCAAGTGACCTGCTTACCTAGACAGCAAAAGTACTTTCCAAAAGGCAGGTGTCTGGCATGTGCTATTAAGAACCTTTAGCCAAAATATTAGGAAGAATCGCAAGTATCATTAGTGGAGAAGGTCCCAGAATGCATTGTAGTGAGATCAGAAAACTGAGATGGCATACAATGTACTTATTTCATTTGAAAAGTATTGATAAAAAGTTCGAATTAAAAAACAGACTTGTTCCCAATGTTTCTGCTGTTAGCTTAGGAATAGCAACACGCTAATGTAAAACTACTGGAATCAATTGAGTTACACCTATGTATTGTTCTAAATCAGTCACCTATGAGGTTTCATTTTGGATAAAATGTTGCCTTTGAAGGTAGCTGTCTATGTAGGTAGTAGCAAGCAAGGAAGCTCACTAGGTTTTGGAAAGCAGTTAGCGTAACCTTAGTAAAAACTATATTTTCAAAGGCCGTAAACAAAACCAAACAGTTCCCTTTACACAGTGTCTATATTAGCAATCAAACGAAAATCTGGGAGTCGATGGATTGGGATGGATCCCATGACCCTCCCACATCACAAGTGAAGTGTGCAGAGCAGTACTCAGACATTAGGGTTGGGCGATGTCTAGCAAATTGGCATCGGACCATGTCTACAGTGAAACATCGTGATGGACGATGTCATCGGGGGCGGGGTTAGGGGGTGTGCCCGAAGCGTGATGCAGAAAGGCATGCTTGCCAGCGGTAGACTGTTGCATTACAGTACATGAAAGTTCACTTACCACATACACAGAGTAAGGAGAGATGACTGATAGGACAATGGCGAATGATTTGCAGATACTGAGCACCACTGACAAATATCTAATCTTGTCAAATGTGTGATAGGTTAGGGCTGGGCGATATAGCTAAAAAAATGTATCAACGATATAATGTTTCATATCGTTCGTTATCGATAATTATTGACTTTTTTTATAACCTTTTTTAAAACAAAGAGCAATAGAAATTGTTTTTTTACATTTAACCACTGTATTTTTAAATTAACTCAATTTATTGAGACAAACAACAAATTTTTTTTGTTTTAACAGTCAAAAACAAAATAAAAATTAAACAAATATCTAATTTCTAATGTTTTATATGCAGATTAAATAGGTTAAACTTTTGGCTTGTCTCCCGAGGCCACAGGAGGGCACAATGAGCAAAATAATGCAGCACATTTTGAATGTTCAACGCAAGGAAGTAATGGTCAATAAAAAAAATGTGCATTAAGTCTAAATTAACTCATAAATCAAATATAATTTTGTAAATTGCATAAACTATTATGAACAAAACAGCATCACGTATTTATGCATTGCTTAATCCAAAGAACCGCAGCGCCCATCACACAGATTGCCTTTAAAAACATATGAGACACAGTGAAAAGGAATAAGCCTCCACAAATTTGCGATGTGTTTTCTAAACGTTTAAACTGTTTTAACTTTGCATGGCTTTCTATACATCTCTTGTGTCAGACGCAAGTGCAGCAGTCGTATTGAGCTTCTATATTTCTTCTAATATTTAATATATTAAACTACGTCACTTGCATCATCACCGCATCTCGTGCTCCACTGATGACGCTCCCTGACGCATATCTAACATTGGATTGTACTATTTTTGCATTCAAATGAAATGTTTATTTTAATTCGACTGATATTCATTCTTTACTCACAATCTCCTCATCACAGGCAGGCACAGCCCTCATGTTCGTGTTTGTGTGTGCTGTCTGCGTCACTCATAGCACGTGACTATATTGTGCACTATATCGAACATTTTTTATATCGTTATCGAAGAAGGTGTACCATCGATAAATATCGATACAGTTTTATCGCCCAGGCCTATGATAGGTACTGCCGCTCCGTAGTATAGAGTCCGTGTGATCGCGAATCTCGAAAGTGAAAGGTAAATGAGAGCGCACATTTGAAAGAGGTTTTAATGCCCTGCATATTAGTAGCGGCTCCCTGATGGCCGCAATTTAAATACCCAATGATATAATTGCGAGAGAAAGTATTGAATTTTTTTCTTTTATCCTCCCATCTCGTAGGCTATTTATTCCCTTTTGGGGTTCCGTAGTACACTTAATCTCCTTTCTGAACACGGAGTTGGGATGCGGTGGATTGCAGGGGGTATGGGATTACGATGCCGGCTCAACATCGTGATGTCTGTCAGCCATCGAGGATGGACGATGGCATCGTCTATCGGCCCAACCCTATCAGACATCTAATCCCCCTCCATAAATCCTTGGTACATGCATGAACCACACGCTAAGGGCAATGCCATAGCTGCTGCTAAAGTCTGAGTAAATACAAGAAAAAAGGTCACATCTAATCCCAACATTTGTTACATCTGATAGACGGAAGGATCAGGCCTAAGAGATCAAGAACGGTGACATAACACACAACTCACTTTCTCAACAGACTGTGAGCATTGAGATTGAAGTAGATCATAATCTGTACCTTGCTGATATTCTGTTAAATGCCATGACAATGGTGGGGGAAGAGAAAGTTGAATTTGAATAGTGAACTTTTGGCCTAGTAGATAAGTTTTAAACTGGCAACTGGAAGGTGACAGGTTCAATCCCCAAAGTGATCAAGACGCACCATTGTGCAAGGCACTTAACCCCAGGTTACACTTGGGGAAGATCGTCCCTGAAAACCATTTGGATAAAAGCGACTTGTAAATGAGTAGTTACTAAACCACTTAAGTCTTAACTTTAAGAGGCCGAGAGAAATTAGAAATATTCTTGGCGTAATGCAACAGGCTGATGTCCAGCTGACATATATAATCTGAAACTAAGCAGACTCACTCACTGACTATGCATCAGGTTAAAGATTCAGATTCATACAACTTGAAGTGTGGATTAAATGAATAATTTGGGTTGAGAACAAGTTTAACTCAACTGACATAACATGGATTACCACAAAAAATTATTCCAACTTGTCCCTCCTTTTCTTTAAACAAAATAAAAATGGAAGTTACAGTGAGGCACTTACAGTGAAAGTGAACGGCGACAATTTTTAGAGCATTTAAAAGCAGAAATACTTATGATTTTTTTCAAAGCACTTTAATTATTTTATTAATACCGAGTATGTAAAACCATGTAATTTGTTGTTTTCATGGTTTAGGGATTTGTCATCGCAACAAAGTTGTAAAACTGGATATAACTTAATACAGAAAAGCTTAGTAAGTGATTTTTTTCACACTAATATCATATTAATGCTCGTATTCTTTAGGTTCTGTTTTATTTTAGAGTATTTTATTGTTTACAAATTGGCCCCTTTTACTTCAATTCTAAGTTGCTCAGGGTAATGTACATTTTTAAAAGGAGGAGGACAAGTAGAAATTATTTTTTGTTGTAATCAGCATTACAATGCAAATGTACTGAACCTGGATTATTCTTTTAAGAAGAAATATCTTCTTTGCCAGAACCGCTGAGCTTCAGAGAGGTCCTGAGCCAAGAACATGCTGTGGTCCCAGGAGACACTCTCTGTCCACATTAAAATGTCAAGACAGGTGAGTCAAAGACTAAAAAAAGACAGGAGACACATGGCTAAAGGTGCATGTGATGTATCCTTCTGAGCTCTGGTCACAGTCACTTTCATTTAAAATGAGCACATGCGATTTTGCCTTACAGACATGGCATAAAACGAGCTGATGACTTGATAAAGTGAGGGAGGAACGGGATGTTTTCTAGCTGTAGATGGAGTTTAATGCTGTATCATTAAGCTTAAATTCCCATTCCATATTACAAAGGAAAAGTCAGCACATTGGATAGCCCAAAATATCCAGCGACAGGGCGTGAGCACAAATTCCTCAGCTTTTTAAAATTGATGTAGCAACATACTGCACATTCTTCAGGAGGAACGTAACAAATCGAGCAGGTGTTTGACTCACCTTGAGCTTTTTGTTGAGTTTACAGCAGTATCTGTACAGCATAGCGAAGTTGAGGGGACCAAAATCAGCATAAAAGCTATGAAAGAGAACAGCAATGTTACCCTTCATTGTTTAATAAGAAAAAAAACACTGATTTATACAATTATTTAAATAGTCAACATGGACGGATTATGGCTTAGGCTAATGGGGCCAGGGCCCTGGGGTCTTCGACTGTCAGGGGCCTCAATCTGTGACCCAAACGCCCGGAATAAAGCCAATGCAGGTGTTAAACTGATATACAAAGACAAAAAAAATCTTTGTCTCGTTTGGAATGTACTATACATATGTTGTTCATTCTTGCAATTTCAAATATAAGCAATACATTTGCATATTGGAATGTGCTTGTTACTCAAACGTTATATTTTGCAATTATGATAAAAGGAGGCCTCTAAAAAGACCATAACCCATCCTTGGAAGTAAGCCTCAAACAGAGTTTTCTTTCAAAATATCTGTCAGAATGATGCGAAGAACATTAGTTCCATTTTTCTCTAATCTTCCCTCATGCGGAAATTCAAAACAAATAACTGACAGGTCCATTATAAAAATGCAACTTTTACTAAAGGAAACGTTCAATTAAAGAGTTATGTAACAGATTTCGGAACAGTTTCCCGCCTGCTGGGTGGTTTTGGCTCTGAAAGATGACTGAGAGAGGGGAAAACTCACTTTTCATACACAAACTCCTCATCCGTGCTGAAGTAATGCGTGTTTGCGGTGCTTTTCGGCTTGCTCCGTAAGGTTGCAAAATAGAGTCTATCTGGAAAAAAAAAATTACACATGGTTGATTAAACAAGCCGGTACAGTTATAAAACAACTATTAATACTCTTCCGAGATAAGATTTTATCATCGGATTATTGGCTTGGGTTTAATCATCTGCAACAATGAACTTATCCCACTGTAGCTTTAAATACACTTAAATATGAATGTGAATCATCACATTACTGGGATTTTATTCAATAAGGTAAGAGAAAGTCAAATATGTTACATTAACACTTTATTTATTTATTTTTTGACAGATTTCAATAAAAAAATTAAAGTTTCTCCAAAAATCTTATCCACTAATCTATGAATCCATGTTTTTTATTATTATTATTCTATCACACAAGTGTAAATTGCATTGTGACAATTAAAAAAAGTTTCATTATATGAAGGTATATATAGCAGGAATAACAGGGTTGACAGTTCATTTAACCATTACTAGTCATGTGCTTGAGGTCATTAAACTACCAAGTGTTTATTAAAAATAAATGCTTATATTTCTGGAAATATCCAATTTTCAATAACCAACTGTTTGCTATACAAAATCAGAATAACAGGGTTGACCATTTAAGACCTTCTAAAAAACACAAGACATTTGTCAGGATGGCTTCATGACAATGTTTAGCACATTAAGAGATTTTAATAACACGGTCATCTGGTAACAGGGTTGATGCATTACCTGTGGACCCCGTTATATATTATATACAAAATATATCATTCAAAACACAAGCTTTTATTTCCATTTCTCACTAGAACATTTTTCAAGCAAATGATAAAGTAGAAAACACTAAAATACACTTAACCAAACTTGCTGCAGATTTGCTAATAAGTTGCGAAAATGTTAAAAAAAACACACCAACAGTTGGTGCAGGGATCTGATGACTGAAACAAGTACATCTCAGTCTGAGGTAACACAATGAATCAAAGTTATCCAAACTGAAGCGCCTACGAAACTTAAACTCACCTTTAACAAACTCCGCAGCACCTATTAAATCATTTTCATCAGCCATTTTAAATAAAGTTGTGAGTATCGCGGAATGTTTTAAGGTGTCGAGAGTCATCGACGGAGCGCAGCTATTTCGAAAAGAAGAGCAAACTAGCGTTAACGTTACTGCTGCTTTCAAATCCGTTTCCTCTCACGGATGCAACTTCTCTCTTGACTGATGGCGCAAATATTCCGAGTAGCTCAAGAACAGAAAAGCCCAATGAAATGTGTAAACAAGGCACTCGCATCTCGTGGCATTCTTCCAGGGGTAAAAGGTGAAGGAAATGAGCTGCAACTTCTCAAGCTGTTAAAACAACTCCAGCTGCGTCACTTCGGCATCCCAACTCGCGCGTCCCGCGTTAAAGTGCTTGAACGATCAGCAGCTTTTTCTCTCGCGCGCGCCGTCAAAACACCATTCGTCGTATTATATATATCCGATTCCGCTTCAAACTGGGCAGCTACGAGTCGCGATCCTTTGCATGGTAACTCTGCCCTGGTCATTAGGTGGAAATCTCTCCCTTGCCATGGTCGCGGACAGTCAAGAAAGATCTTAAAGGGACGTCACGTGGTGCCGAGATGTCCAATCAGCGGCACGGAAGGATGAAACTCGGGTTAACTCTCGCTCGACCAATCAGAGGACTAGAGGTTGTTTTACTCTGAGAGAGACGTCAACCTGCGTAATTCAACCTGTTTATGTTGTTTTACTCACTGCCCTCTCTTGTCTTTTTTGTATATTCAGATACAGATATAAATAGAATAATGCTATGTTTTGTTATCTACATTGTTGTATATAAAAATAAATTATTATACTGAATATTAGGACAAACTGTCTTTCTGTCTGTCCATTCGTCCGTCTATCTATCTATCTATCTATCTATCTATCTATCTATCTATCTATCTATCTGTCTGTCTATCTATCTGTCTGTCTCTGTCTCTCTGTCCCTCCATCGGTCTGTCCATCATCTATCTATCTATCTATATATCTATCTATCTATCTGTCTGTCTGTCTATCTATCTATCTATCTATCTATCTATCTATCTATCTATCTATCTGTGTATCTATCTATCTATCTATCTATCAATCTATCTATCTGTCTGTCTATCTATCTGTCTGTCTGTCTCTGTCTCTCTGTCCCTCCATCGGTCTGTCCATCATCTATCTATCTATCTATATATCTATCTATCTATCTGTCTGTCTGTCTATCTATCTATCTGTCTATCTGTCTGTCTCTGTCTCTCTGTCCCTCCATCGGTCTGTCCATCATCTATCTATCTATCTATCTATCTATCTATCTATCTATCTATCTATCTATCTATCTATCTATCTATCTATCTATCTGTCTGTCT
>NW_015505277.1:3726328-3739995 GCF_001515645.1 Sinocyclocheilus grahami | reverse complement strand
ATCTATCTATCTGTCTATCTATCTATCTATCTATCTATCTATCTATCTGTCTGTCTGTCTATCTATCTATCTATCTATCTGTCTGTCTCTGTCTCTCTGTCCCTCCATCGGTCTGTCCATCATCTATCTATCTATCTATCTCTCTGTCCCTCCATCAGTCTGTCCATTATCTATCTATCTATCTATCTATCTATCTATCTATCTGTCTGTCGGTCTGTCTGTCTATCTGTCTCTGTCTCTCTGTCCCTCCATCGGTCTGTCCATCATCTATCTATCTATCTGATTTTAGACATGTCTTTGTTTTACAGCACGTAGTATCATCAGTGAACTCAAACAGACGAGTCGTCAGACAGTTTGTAACACTGAGCTCAAATATCACTGGCCCACAGCAGACTGTTTATTCGGGTCATTCACAGCAGCAGCTGGAGAGATCATGTATGAGGCTGATCACAGTGTGGTCACCACAGCTTCTAAATAGTTCAGTGCGAGCAGATGGACGTCATGAAGCAGATTAATAATGTGGGTCCATTCATGACAGCTCAGTCTGATCTTTCTGTATTGTTTTTTTAAGTGCTTAGGCAGCAAACAAAGCAAACCAGGATGTTTTGGTGCATTGCGCATAGGATTTGAATAATCTGCAAATGAGTAAACAACACAGTGAACCCGCTGCCCCTTGGCTAGAGGAACTAGCTTGTGCTTCTTTTTGATATTACTACATTAGCATATTAATAGAGCCTTAAAGGAGGGCGGTGTTGGTTACAACCAAAAAAAAAAGAAAATTGTGTCCTTATTTAGGTTTAGCAGGGCCGGGTTTGGTGGGACCCTCTGGAACGGACCCTAGACCACAATGTGCAGTGGTCTATGGGGACAGAGTGTGCCAGTGGAACAGAACAGGGAGGATCCGGCGCACACGGCCCGCTCAGGTTTCCTCACATGCCACTCATGTTACGCTCCTGGTAAGGTGTTACTTTTCCGAACAGAGTGCACTAATGTGACGTTTCTTCCTCCGGATATGGTTCCAGGTTGTCATCGTGTCACATGTGGTGTATCTATGCTTTTCAGAGCATGCTAGCTATTGTTTTGGTTCAGTACAGGCGGATATTGCTCTGACATCATGGAAAAGTAAATTCCAGGTTTCACGTGCTATATAGTGTGCTAGTGAAAATGAGTGTTTTCACTGTGTGTTTTGAGGTCAGCCATTGACACGGCTTTCAAGCGGTGATCAAGGTCACGTAAACTACTTACTGTAAGTTGTTGGGTTTTTTTGCCCAGTGGTCAAAATAGATTGAAAAAGAGAAGTGAAGTGATACTAGAATCTTAAAAAAATAAAAAAAAACTGTAATGTAAAAATATATATTAGAACAAAAATATGTAATTAAAAATATTTTGTTGAAATAAATATTAACTGAAACAAAATATAAATTATAAAATAAAACAAACATTTCTCATTTCATTGTTTACTAAAACAATAAAATCTAAACATGAAATGAAATAAACATATTATAATAAATACATAATTAAAAACATTTTTTGTTAAAATAAAATATAAATCTAAAAAACAATATACTAAGATAATTAAACCTAAACATGAAATAAAAATAAATACACATATTTAAAGAACACAAACAATAGTAAAAATGACAATAACACAACAAAATTGCACATATATATGCAATATACTCCATATATTCCACCATATTAACTGAGAAAAATATTTGAAATAGATTTATCACCATGGAGTTTCATAAAATAAAAGATTATGAAAATGGAACATTACAGATGTATTATTGCCTAGCATTAATCTTTATGCTGCATATCAAAGTACGTCACATAGAAATGTTATCTATGATGTCATGCTTGTCCACCAAACCGCAAAATCATAAAACGTTATGTACTTTATGTTCAGTCAGCTCTGACAACAGCGTTATCGTGATTTATGTACAAACCCATATGCCAGGGCCCTAGATTAAGTCTAATTAAGCCTTTTTACATAGCAACCTTTCTAAGGCTTGGCAAGGCAGATTTAGGTCAGCAACTTCCTGTAATTTTAATTTGTAATAAAAACATTTTAATTAACTTTTTTTTTTTATTAATTTGTACAATTATTTTTAACAAATAAAAAATTTTAACTGTAATATTAACCACAGAATTGCAACTATAAAACATATATAAATAGATTATATAAATATAAAAATACATTTTAATAATTTTTCAATTAAATAAATACTTTTTTTAATAATTATTAACGTCACACTATTTTTTTTATGAATTCCAGTTTAAATTCAAATCATCCAATTTATCAAAAATCCACATTTTAAAACCCAATAATAAAGTTAATGTAAAAATAATATATAAATAGTTATGTAAATATATCAAATTAATACTTTTTTTAAGAATCCGAGTTTGTTTGTTTGATTATCCAGACCATAAGCAAAGCTTTTCTTACATAGTCATTTTTGTATAAAATAAATTCATTTAAAATTCATTCGTTTGATTATCCAGACCATATGCAGAGATTACCGTTTGGGCTTTGCCAGTGTTTAATTACTCCCCACAGCAACAGATGCTTTTGACAGCCAGCCAATGATCAGACTGCCGGCCCATTGAATGCCCTTCAGAAGCCACACCCACCACCCCCCCACAGGGAGCCTTCTCCTTTTAACAATGTAGATGTGCCCTTTCCAGACCCAAGGGCTCCATGCATATTCACGTATCATCACATGGTTTCCCCTATTCTCTTCTGCTCTCCCCATTGTCCTGGCATCTGCCGGCAGTAATTGTGCCGGCTGGAGCACAAAGGAGCTGAGGGAAGACACTCGAGTTGGACCGGCAACAGCTAGCACTTGTAGGCCATCTCTCTTTCTTTGAAGAAAGTGGATAACCAAACAGTTGATGGTAGCCATTGACTTCCATAGTATTTTTTTCATACTATTGAAGTCAATGGCTACCGTCAAACGGTTTCACAACATTCATCAAAATATCTTTAATGGTCAACAGAAACCTAAACCTAAGGGTGAGTAAATGACAATTTTGGTTGAACGATCCCTTTTAAATACCGATAAATCATCCAATTATGGGGGGGAAAAAAAACACAGAATCAGGGTAAAATATCGTATGTCTATCACTCATTTTATTGTATTTTTTCTCCACAATTTTTAATGCAAATAACAAAAGAACACGGTCACCTAATGTAGCCTCAAAATGCAAACATAATTGCGCAAAAAAAACAAATCCATCTTATAAATAACAAACAGAAATAATGATAAAGAATTAATCCTTTTTAAGAGTCAAAAAGACCAAATTATCTAAGAATGTTAATGAGAGTAGTATAAGATGGCAATGAAATTTTCAAAACAATGCAGAAACGACTTAAATAAATACTAAATAAAAGCAGCTACATGGAACCATAAGCTTGGATGAAAAACTTTCTTTTCCTCCTCGTACACACAGTGCACTAATTTACCAGTGACATACATATATTTTACTACGTTCATGCAAATTTTTTAAGCTATTGTTATTGTTAACAGTATCGGAAGGATTTAATGAAACTTTAAGGCTTGTGTTAGCGTGCGGAAAGCAAATTTGCCCGAAAACAGTCAGGATTCTGCGAATATTGCGTGAAGAGTTCAAAGTATCCGTTTCATTACAGTGTAAGGCAATACCCTGAGTAACAACGAAAGTTTCAGAAGGGGACACAACAGGGGACAAATGTGGACAGACTCGGTGGTCAGCGCCAAAAAACAAATTGTTAATCTCAACTAACAAAGATAATGAAGTTATCTTTGCATCATCCAGTCAGTCACAGTAGTAGTGTGTCTCTGCTACAAGTCCTCCTCATCTCGGCTGGGGACAAGCTGAGGACGACGAATCCATGCGTTCACAAGCTAGGATTGGTGGCACCCACTCCTTGGCACTCGATAATGTAGGTATCGTTGTTGCCGTGCTCATCCTCTGCTTTGCGTATAACAAATTTAGCCTGCAAAAGAAAGAAAACGAGTTAAAGTCCCCCTAGTTTTTAAACAAACGTAGTTTTTAGTGCCTATAAAGTGTGTGTAGGTCTGAACTTACGTTCATGAGCTGCTCGGCCACGTGGATTGCCGTTTGTGTGTGGAGAGTGATCGGGCCTGTTCGCATTCTGGATGTGCCGTTTGCCAAGGCCATGAAAATAATAAGCTGTAAAAAGCAACGTATAATTACTTTCCAGACAAGCACGTTTTTTTTTTTTATGTTGCACTGAAACTTGTGGTTAAGGAGATTTTTGTTTGATGTTATTCATGAAAAAAGAAAATGCTAATAATATGTAGAAAAGTAAAAAAAAAAAAAAGAAAGTGATTTAATAGCATTTTTTCAAGGCCAGTTACAAAACAAACAAACAAAAAACAAGCAAAGTAAAAAAAACTAAAAGAGTATTGTTGTGTTTTGAGAGCTAGTTACAAAAAACTAATATTAAACCAATGAATTAAAGAATTGTAAATTAGGTAGAGACGTTAAAAAACGTTTTTGTTAAGGAGTTTTTTTCAATATTATACACATTAAAAGAAACAAAAAATACATAAAGTAAAACAAACTGTGTGGTTAAAAGCTTTTTTTCAAGGCTAGTTACAAGAAAAACTAATTATGTTGCGAAATAAAAACAAAAACAAAAAGCTTGTTGTGGTTTAAGAGCTAGCTACAAAAAACAAATATAAAACCAATTTTTAACCCTTTGATGAGTACGATCACACCGGTGTGATTAGAATGTTCAGTGCGTCACGTGATCAACTGCTGAATTCAAATCTGCTTTCACGCTTCGGCTTAAACGGACTTTGTTATAGATCAACTAACATGGTCATTATAAAGGTGTTTACACCCCCAAATACATTTACTTGCATATACTTAACAATCTGAATATCAGATATTTCATAATATAGTGAACATGTTTGTGGGGGGTTTTTTTAATAAAAAAGGAAAAATGAAAAAAGCGATAAATCTGTGATACAGCGCTATTGTGGCTGCGGTGTGTCATGTGACAAGCAATGGAAACAATAAGGCTATACATTCTAAAATAATGGTCGCCTAAAATAAACTCACGCTGGGGGCTCGGCTGGAATATTTTAAACTCACGTTAAAAAAAAAAAAGGGGGAAATATGTGGAGAATAATTATTTTTATTTTTTTTACTTCTTGTGGTTAAGGAGCTTTTTGTCCAACATTTTTTCCACACACAATTTTTTTTTAACAAAGTAAAAAAAAAAAAAACATTTTGGTTAAGGATTTTTTTCCCCCTCAACACTAGTTACGGGAAGAAAGTAAAACAAAATGTATAATTACTCTCCAGACAAACACGTATTGTGTGCCTGACCTGGTCTTGCAAGAACTCATCCACGCAACCATTATGCCTGATGTTTCTTAGCAACATTTCTGCAGCCTCGATGCCAACTTTGTCAGCATATACACCTGAAGATAAAACAGAAAGAACATAAGCACGGTCAAATTTTACATTCATATTAATTTTAAGAATGAATCATCATAGTAGGGGAACCTATTAGACATTGTCTTGTCCACATTAAAAGTCAAAGCACAAATGAACAGGCTTTTCATTGTGACATATCGCCCTCTAGTGCCAAAACTATGACACTGAATTCATTCTTCAGGAGTGGGCAACTAGACAAACCTTACCTTTTTTGCCAAGAGATGATCCTGCAAATATGCAGCCGGTGGATGATTCTGCAATTATTCTACCAGGAGACAGAAAATATACAGACGTTAATCAAAACGGTATCGCAAAACAACTGCGGCAGATGGTTTGAGATCGGATGTACTCACATGATCCCGTTACCATTGCCACAGGCCTTGTCCTTCTCTTGCAGAGACTGAATGTTGATGTACAGATCCTTAATTTCTTTCCTGATAGTGCGGACCGCTGCCGTGGACATGTCCTTCGCCAACTAAACATCAAGAACAATTCGACTGAAGTTTATGGAGAAGTAAAGAGCAGTTGCAAAATAAATGGAGTGTTTTATAAACAATAATGCCACTTTCTCCAAATAATGCTGATTAAAACCTAAAAAACAAAGCTTGTTGTGCTTTACACTGTTTTATCAAGGCCACTTGTGGACTTAATGCTAGATAGTGTTGAAAGAAATGTAAATGATCTCTCTAAGACTAAGTAAATAAACATTTTAAATATTTTGGTTGATAGCTTTTTTGCCAAG
The DNA here is from genome assembly GCF_001515645.1 of Sinocyclocheilus grahami. Classification (NCBI taxonomy): domain Eukaryota; kingdom Metazoa; phylum Chordata; class Actinopteri; order Cypriniformes; family Cyprinidae; genus Sinocyclocheilus; species Sinocyclocheilus grahami. The sequence continues at coordinate 3,733,802 of NW_015505277.1, read as the reverse complement.
GCTAGTTACGAAAAAACAAACGTAAATTATGTAGCGAAATAACAAAAACAATGCATGTTGTGATTTAAGAGCATTTAAGGCTACTTACAAAAACGTAAACTTATGTCAAATGCAACAAAACGTAAATTATGTAGAGAAGTAAAACACAAAAACAAAGCATGTTGTGGTTAAGGAGCTTTCTGTCCAACACTATTCACAAAAAGAAAAGAAAAACTTATGCACAAAAAAGAAACACTAGCACGCAATTATGTAGCGAAAATGTTAACATGTGATTTTAGAGCCCCCCCCAACCCCCCCAACCCAAGGACAGTTATGGAAAAATAAATAAAAAAAATTGTGCTATAGGAGATTTTTTTCTCCCCACCAAAAAATATGTAGAAATGTACAAAAAAAATTATAATAATAATTAAAAAAAATTATAAAAACACACATTTTGGTTAAGGAGCTTTACAAAACAAAATTCTAAAATAAATAATAATAACAAAATAAATAAAATAATAATAATAAATAAAATACTTTTAAAAAGAGAGTAAAATAGTAATGCAAAGTAAAAAAAACAAAACTGGTTGTGGTGAAGGAGGTTATTGTCGAATGCTATTCATGAAAAAATTCAAAAACCAAAAATGTAGAAGCAAAAAAAAAAAAAAAAAAAATATATATAAAAATTTTTTTTGGGTTTTTTTTTTTTTAAAGTCAAGTAAAGAGAGTAAAATAGTAATGCAAAGTAAAAAAAACAAAACTGGTTGTGGTGAAGGAGGTTATTGTCGAATGCTATTCATGAAAAAATTCAAAAACCAAAAATGTAGAAGCAAAAAAAAAAAATATATATATATATATATATATAAATGTTGTTTGAGCTTTTTTGTTTTTCAAGGCTAGCTTCAAAAATAGAAACGTAAATTATGTAGCGAAGACAAATCAAAAAGTAAACAGGGTTTATGAATTTTTCGCCCCATGCTACTTATGAGAAAGAAAAATTACGTGTTGAAGAAATAAAAAAATATGTATGTTGTTGTTTCAAGTCTACGTACTAAAGCGATTTAGTCTGCTTTTATTAAAAGCAGATTTAGATGTTGTGGGAGAATTCTTTTTTCCGTGGCCAATTAGCATTAAAAAAAATTGTCTAGTTAAGCTAATCAAACTGAAAAAAAAAGTCAACAATCTTATACCTTAAAGGGTAGCACTCCAGCCACGAAGGCCCTGCCGTAGATCTTGGTGATGTTTCCTCTTTCGGTCATGTTGATGGGACTCAGTTCCTTCCCAGGGTTCACCTTGAGCACCACCTCACCACCTCCCTTAGGATAGTATCCTCTGTTTTCGCCGAAAAAGATTTTGAAAACATTTTAGGTTTTACTTTTTAAGGACTACATTCAGATCTGCACCAAAGTTGCGCTTCAATACCTCATTTTTAAATCACAGTCAAACTGAACTCCGAATCTCTCCACTATAGGTTTGAAGACCTAAAAAAGATTTGAACGTCAGAATTAGAAGGATGTCCACAGCTGATGACTCAATCCGGCCCTGCCCAGTGCGCAAACATACGTCTACCTTCAATGTGTAGTCGATCTGAGGTGCCATCTCAGCATTGGTTCCTCCCTTCAGGCACAGCTCTGACGGACCCTGAGCGAACAGGGCGCACGGCAGTGAGATCTGCATCAGCAGTCCCACACTTCTACACCACGGACAACAAAAGTACACTTAGGGGCCAAAAATGCTTCAACACAGTGTCACAAATTGGCATAATTTTACAGTTTAGCAGAAATGAGGCAGCGTAAACGACTAAAAATGATACTCACCCAGCCGTCCGAGTATCTGCGACATGATTCCCACCCTTGATTTTCCCAGGAGTGAGCGTAATTTCCGAGGATCCCACTGTGGCTCCTTCCAGATTGCCATTGCACATGTCCCTAACCAGTTCGAGACCTGACAGATGCTGAGGCCTGGTGTGGGTGTGTGTGGGGGATAACAATTGAAGAGAAAACTAAGTACATGCAGATCAAAATACAGCTCATTTCAACCGAAAGAATCAGATTTGCTCCTTTTATTGACAGGGGAATTAGACTAGACTGAGTTTTAATAACTTTCTACAAAGGCTGCATCTGTATTCTTAAAAAAAAAAAAAAAAGAACTAATATACACAACAAAGAAAAATATGGGTTACTAAAGAGTTTCGATAAAAATCCAGACCATTTAAAGAGATAAAAGTGAAGGGATAACATGGAAAGTAGTCGTGTGCTTCAGTGCCAACTAACAAAGGGGAGCATTAAAAATTCATGGTAAAAGTATTTAACAGCATTTCTGTGGGATAAACAACTGTTCAAAACAACTTTACTTAATATATAGTCGTATATCCATATGCTTGACTCCAAAAGTGAAGTGTAAATTGAGTAACTAGACTCCAACAACCAACTTTGCTTTGTTTCATAATTCACTGTAGAATAGGAAAGGGGGGGAGAGCAATGGAGAATGTTCCACATATATAAAAAATTAACCATTTAAATGTACATAAAACCACATAAATTAATACATGCGGTGTTTGAATCAAAATGTCCATTACCTCAAACCCGGTGTGCTTCTACCGGCTCGGATTTTATTTATTTTGATTGACGCCCCTTGGATGCAACTCAGCGCGGCGGACAGCCTTAAAATCTGTCCTCCCTTTAAAGAGAAACATCCAAAATGTGTTTTTTGAAGAATTACCGACGACTACTAAATTCAGTTCTGGCGATGCCATTCTAACATGTTCAACATTAAACCTTTAATCGGAGATATTAAAAAAGGCTCGAAATAGAACACTCACCCCTTCCATTACACTTCCGTCCATTTCGAACGTAGTTGCGGCCATTTTCGCGAAAAGCGAGAAATTGTTACGATGTATCGCAGTGTGGGAATAAAGAGCCTGAGCGCGACTTTCACACTGTACGAAAGTTAATATAAACCGGCGTATTGCCACAAACAATGCCGTGATAAACGCGAACTTCTCACAAAAAATAAAATAAATAAATAGCTCTGGGACTAGGGAAACTGCTCTTCGGATCTGAAAGAAGAAATGAACTTAATACGCAGCTGGGCCGATTGAAATAAATAAAGATGGATTTGACTCGCCCACAAATAAGAATTCAGCGAATTTCCTGGCAATGCGATCATTCACACTCTGGGCTGGCAACTACTCTTGCCAGTCACACTGCTATGGTGGACGGGCTCCGGGCATGCGCAGATGAGCGATGTCTGATTCGTTGGCGAATCGTTCTATTGAATCGGATCTTTTCAGTGAATTGTGTGAACCGATTAACTAAACCGTTCGGTTCATTTAAATCGGATTGCGTGGTTTTCGACTGAACTAACTGACTCAATTTGGAACATGTCCGATTCGTAATGAACCGAGAACTGATAGATGAGCGGATAATAGCACTTTGTCATCAAAATGTTTCTGAAAAAACTATACTTATTTTAATTAGAGGCTTGTATAACCCCTCTACTTAAGAAACCCACCCTTAACCCATCTCATTTTAGAGAACTACAGACCTTTTACAGACCTGCAGTCCTTTCATTGCAAAAACACTTGAATGAGCTGTGTTCAACCAAGTCTCTGCCATTCTCACACAGAATTAACAACCTCCTCGACAGCAACCAGTCTGGTTTCAGAAGTGGACATTCAACCGAGACTGCCTTGCTCTCATTTGTTGAAGGCCTAAGACTGAAGTGGCTTCCAAATATTCAATACTTATCTTGCTGGATCTGTCCGCTGCTTTTGACACGTTTAACCACCAGATCCTCCTGTCAACCCTATTGGCAAAGGGCATCTCAGGAACCGCACTCCAGTGGTTTGAGTCTTATCTCTCAGATAGGTCCTTCAAAGTATCTTGGAGAGGTGAGGTGTCCAAGTCGCAACATCTAGCTACTGGGGTGCCTCAGGGCTCAGTTCTTGGACCGCTTCTCTTCTCTGTCTACATGGCATGATAGCTGCTTGCATCTCAGCTTGTCTAACAGACATTTCTTGCTGGATGAAGGACCATCACCTTCAATTCAACCTTGCCAAGACAGAACTGCTTGTGGTTCCATCAAATACATAATTTCATCTCAATTTCACCATCCAGATAAGCACATCAACCATAACTCCTTCAAAAACAGCTAGAAACCTTGGAGTTATGATTGATGATCAGCTGACTTTCTCAGACCACATTACTACCATCAAGAAGATTAAGCCCTTTCTTTCAGAACATGCAACACAACTCCTTGTTCAAGCTCTTGTTCTGTCCAGGCTGGACTATTGCAATGCTCTCTTGGCAGGTCTTCCAGCCAGTTCTATCAAACCTTTACAATTAATTCAGAACGCGGCAGCAAGATTAATTTTTAATGAGCCAAAAATAATGCACGTCACACCTCTGTTTATCAATTTGCACTGGCTACCAGTAGCTGCTCGCATAAAATTCAAGGCATTTTGCCTGCAAAACCACCACTGGCTCTGCACCCCTTTACCTAAACTCATTACTTCAGACTTATGTGCCCTCTAGAAGCTTGCGTTCTGCAAGTGAACGGCGCTTTATTGTGCCATCCCAAAGAGGCACAAAATCACTTTTATGGACTTTTAAATTAAATGTTCCCTCCTGGTGAATAACCTGCCCAACTCAGTCCGAGCAGCTGAGTCCTTAACCATCTTCAAGAAACGACTAAAAACACATCTCTTCCATCTTTATTTGACCCTCTAACTCTAGCACTCTCTATTCTAATTCTATTCTTTAAAAAAAACTTGCCCCTTTAGACTTGCACGCAATTCATTTACTAACTGCTTGTTTTCTTTAAAAAAAACAACAACAAAAAAACACTAGCTTCTCTAATCTTTTTTAATTCTATTATTTTCTTTTTTATTTATTATACAATTAACAAAAGCAAAAAAAGGCCTCTAACACTAGCTTGCTCTTCTTTTTCTGTGCTACGTGTCTTACTAGCACTTGTATATCATTGCTCTTTTGTTGATTTTGATTGCTTCCATTGTCCTCATTTGTAAGTTGCTTTGGATAAAAGCATCTGCTAAATGACTAAATGTAAATGTATGCTTTATTCAAACTGAAGAAATATATTTTTAATATATAGAATTAAAACGGCTTGGTATATTTTGTGGGTTATCTGAAATGAATGGAATAAGCATTTAGTACATGGCACCAAAAGAACATTGAAAGTCTAAGCATGTATTTATTACTTTTGTATTCAACGATTTAAATTTTTTCTTTCTTTCTTTTTTTCTTCCTTCCTTTCTTTGGTTATTTATTTTTTATTCTATTAGTTAAGAATTTATGTATTTAATTAATGATAATAATATTTGTATTTTTATCATATTTTTATCATATTGCATAATTTTCATGTAGAGTTAATAATTTATACATATAATTAATACTCATTAATGTTGATTTATTATTTATTGAACTGCTTATTATATCAGTTCTTGATCTATCTATTTGTTCTATTCAAAGTTTTTCATTTTATTAGAAATATTTGCCCTTGGCCAAAAAGCTCTCCGATTGGTCAGTGGAGCGGGGCGTGAGTGCGACGTCATTTCCGGTTTCACCAAATCGCTTGGGAAAGATGGCGACCGTCATCACTGTGCGGGCTCCGTTCGCGTTTCTGAGACGTCTGGTATGTTTTCACCTTTTATTTTGCATGCATCTTACAATTGCAATGACTTACGAAATCCACAAGTGACATTTAGAGGCCGTTTAGGTGCGAATCAGCGTTTGTAAGCGACTTCAAAATGGAAGGACTTGAGCAACTAGCAGCCTGCAGCCATCAACACCTGAAGAAGCACTGGACCTGCATGATGTGTGTGGATAGTAAACACCAAGAAAATTGTTAAAACGCAAGCATCGAAAAGTATGAGAGTCTAATTGTCTAGTGTAAATACTATGAGGCTAGTGTAAATGTCTACATTTGATGAATAATTAGTTAATAAATGGTATGTATTGATATTTATAAAATATGTAAAATGTAGAAAGTATATATTTGTAGTTTCAAATGTATACAAATGTAGTTTCCTGTAGTCTATATCATTTATAAACATTTTATGTTTGCATAGCATTTTATGTCTATCTATCTGTCTAGTTAGACGTGTGTATAATTTAATATTATAATTAAGAAACTAGTATTGATTTATATTTATTAGATAAATGTGTGTATGAGACCACTAGTGTAAATGTATGCATTGTATTAATAATTAAATTTGAATTAATAAATAGTATTAACTGATATTTATGAAATAATTATTTGGTATATATTTGTGATTATGTGAAATAAATTCTTCTTTTTATTGTAACTAGTTATACACAACCTTTCCAAGACATTATTCTGGTCATCCGCAGTGATTATTTTCATTCAAACACTATTTTTGTCTCTTTTTTTTTGTATAGAATGCTGTAATTAAGAGCATATGCTGTACCATTGCGTTTAAATGCTTCAAACATCGAAAGACTGACTCATGTTTTTGTTGTGTGTCATGTGTTTTTTAGGTCTCTGCTCGCCTGCACGGACACTGCTGCTCGACGGTCCAGACAGGTTGCTTTGTATCCCGACCCCACTCATATTCCCTCATCGCTGGACAACAGCATCGGTTCTTTCGCACAAGCTATGGTGAGTTTTAACATTTGTTATGAACATCTCTGTGTTCTTAATTAGAAGAAGGTGTTTATAATCACTTTATGCTGCTTATTGCAGTTGCAGCAAGACCAATTTTGCAGTTCAAGCTCTCAGATATTGGAGAGGGCATTATGGAGGTGACAGTTAAAGAATGGTAAGTTTTGTCTTTTTCTGACACTTACAAATATCTACCAGCTGAGGTCGCCATTATCTGTCTATCATCATCAGGTATGTGAAAGAAGGCGACAAAGTGTCTCAGTTCGACAGCATCTGTGAAGTCCAGAGTGACAAAGCATCTGTCACCATCACCAGCCGTTATGATGGAATCATTCGTAAACTCTACTATGATGTCGATTCCATTGCCCTTGTAGGCAAACCTCTTGTTGACGTTGAAACGGACGCAGGTCAAGGTAAGTATTGAGAGTAGTTATATAAGTGTAAGGACTTGACCTTTAGTATTGAGTCATTCAGTGTTTCGCTGGCTCTTGCAGTGGAGGGTCCTCAGGAGGATGTGGTGGAGACACCCGCCATGTCTCAAGAGGAGCACACGCACCAGGAGATCAAAGGTCACAAGACTCAGGCCACCCCTGCCGTCAGACGCTTAGCCATGGAGAACAATGTACGGTTTGGATTTGTCTTACACATAGCTGTAAAGTTAAAAAGATAATTGTGTGTATGTATATGTACACACAGTAGTCAACATTTGAAGTGGATCAAAACCTTTCATCAAAGTTGTACTTAAACCAAAACAATACCTGTTCTTGTCTTAGGACAACTTTGATAAAAAAATATATATATATATTTAATCCACTTCAAATGTTGACTAGTGTGTGTGTGTGCATATATA
>NW_015505277.1:3710759-3726150 GCF_001515645.1 Sinocyclocheilus grahami | reverse complement strand
TATATATATTAGTATACATAGGTTTTATATATGTATATGCATACTATAAATATATATAATAATTATTATTTATCAATTAAGTGTATAATTTATCTTTGAAACATATCCAGTGTTAATTTAGAATTTAAATATTATTGTAGTATTGTTATGTAGTTTTGCTAATATTTTGAATTAGCTTTATTTCTTATATTGTCAGTTTTGGATTTTAATTTTAGTTAAGGTTTTGCAATTTTGTTATGTTCTGTTGTCATTTTTATTAGTTTTTGCTTTTAAAAATATTTTTTTAAATTTAATTTCAGTTTTAGTAATTTTAGTACTTAAACTTATTTTGTTTCAGTTAGTTGCCAGGTCAACATTTCAAATTTTTAAGTTTTTACATTTTAAGTTTCTCATCTAATATTCATATTTTGTCAGTTCAGCTTTATTTCTAGTAAGCAAAATGTTTTTAAATGTTTTTAGTTAAAAGTCTATACATCACATTATAAAAATATTAAATTATATAAATGATATTGTGTTTTTTTTCGTAACATTTTGCATTGAATATTCTGTTTAACTCAGAAATACATTTCATTATAAAAAAATAAAATATGTATTATATAAAAATATATCTTGTACTAAAACCAGTGTTAAAGTTAAAAATGTGTGTATTTATTAGTTTTAGTTGTCAATAACAAAACTGAATACATCACATTATAAAAACAAAATATAATGATCTATGCAATGTATAAAAATATATATATTTGTGTGTCTTGCACAATGACCACAGCTTTAAAGTTTTTCTTCATAATCTGATGCATTTGAACAGGATATTTAATGTAACACATATGCATATAATTCTATTTATTATTATGTTTCTCAGAAGCGTAGATATACTCAACATTATGAAAGAAAAAAATTATATAAAGTAAATAAATCAAATCCTGAGGCATTAAATCAAGGCCTGCCCTACATCGCTTCCCACTGAATATTCGATTTCACCCAAAACATTATTAGGTCATTTAAAGTAGATCTGAAAGTAGGATGTTAGCAGGGTGTCACGGGTGCCTGCAGAAATCAAACAGAGCATGGCGTCAGCATCAGTGGGAGGTGGTCTTTAGCTATTGTCATCGGGGGTCATAAACTCTTGCACAGCACTGGAAGTTGCTAGGCAGTGCAGTAGCCCTTTAAATCAGGGTCATGAGATGTAGCTCGTTTCTGTATAGACAGTCATGCATCCTCTTTGGAGAGTGTTAGATAAATGGCTAGCCTGTCAGTGTCACATAGTTGGAGAATATAGTGGTGTTGCTATGGCCACAAGTAGGGGTGAGGGTAAAGTGTGCAGCAAATTAGATCTACTGAGGATTTTTGTGCTGTTTCTCCATAACAAAATTTACAAAAATGGTCCATCTGCATCAAAATCTTTGCAGATTAAATTAAGCGAAGTCATCAGCACTGGAAAAGATGGCCGCATTCTCAAAGAAGACATCCTGAACTTCTTAGCCAGGCAGACGGGGGCCATCTTACCCCCAGCGCCCTTCCAGGAGATTCGTCCTCCTCCTCCTGCGGCTGTAGCACCTTCAGCTCCAGCTGCAAAGCCCAAAGAGAAGATGAGCCCACCTAGTATACCCACTCCTGTGATCCCTAAACCTGTTTTCACAGGCAAAGACCACACTGAACCCATTAAAGGTTTGTTTGCTTGTGTGTTTTGATTTCGAAGTTGATTCAGTCGCCAAAATTTTCAACGAAGGCTTTCAGAAGGCGATGGGTAAAATTTTGTCACCAGTCATTTTTGGCTCTAAGGCAAGAATCTAAATTTTCAACAAAATTAAAAAAAAATTTATTTTAATGAAGACTTTCAGAAGGCGATGGTTAAGACTAGAATCAAATGCATGCTTAGCCAATCCCATAATGCATCGCGACAAAGTGAGTGCAATCAAAGCCGATATGAAGATTGTATGTAATTATTCACTCAGTGCAGAAAAACATTAACGAGAGTCGTTCGATCTAGGTAATTTTACACAATTTTTGTATTATGCATTTTAACGTTAGCTTAGCAACATGATAACGTTAAACTCAAAATCACTTGAAATCTATTGTGAACAGTGCAATTTACATTTTTCTTACAAAGGCGATGGTTAAAACTGTCAGCAGTAAACTGGCCGCAAGGCAGTATCACATGTATGCTTAGCCAATCCCATAATGCATTGCAACAAGTTAAGTGTATAAAATATAAAATGACGGACAAAAGCCAATATGACGACTTAATTATTCACTCAGTAAAGAAAAATATGAATAGGAGTAGTTCAATTTAGTTAATTTTACAAAAAAATTTTGTCGTAATATCCTAATATCTTTTCAATGTTTAGGGGTAATGTACTCCCTCATGACTGGTGTCAGTGCTATAAAGTGAAGCATCAGCTTCAGCTTTCCCCCCTGTCGTTTATCCCAGCGTTTACCCTCACATCACTAGCTCCGCACTTGCACCATCGCTCGTGACCGGAAGATAAGATGAGTCGTTTTGAGGGGGAAGGGAGGTTAACGTATTTGATTAAAGATTACAAGAGCACATGATTAAAAATAAAAAAAATGAAATGCACGGATAAATTATTTATAATAAACACTACAGTATTCCACAAAAAAATAAGAATTTAAAAATTTGATTTCATGGTGACTTTAAGTTGAAATCAAGTGTGAACAGCATGATTAGCTGAATTGTTAATGTTTTTTTTTTTTTTTAAACAAAGGCTTTCAGAAGGCGATGGTAAAGACTATGTCAGCAGCCCTGAAGATCCCTCACTTTGGTTACAAAGACGAAGTGGATCTGAGCCAGTTGGTCCGGTTGCGCTCCGAGCTGAAAGGCCTGGCTGAGTCACGAGGAGTGAAGCTCAGCTACATGCCGTTCTTCATCAAGGTATAAAAGTGATTTGTGGGGTGCAAAACTCCAATTATGCTTGGTTTTAATATAAGTATCTTCTTCACAAACAGGCAGCATCTCTTGGTCTCCTCCATTTTCCCATTTTCAACTCTTCTTTGGATGAAAACTGCACAAATATCACCTATAAGGTACCGTTTCCATCTAAATAAAGATACTTTGAATTCAGTTGAGCTAGATCATTGATTGCTCTTCGTTCTCCAGGCTGCTCATAACATCGGTCTGGCGATGGATACCAGTCAAGGACTTCTAGTTCCCAATGTGAAGAACGTACAGATGCTCAGTGTCTTTGAAATCGCAGTGGAGCTCAACCGCCTGCAGACGTTGGGAGCGGCAGGGCAGTTGGGGACCACCGACCTCACGGGAGGAACGTTCACGCTCTCAAACATTGGATCGGTAAGTTAAGAACTGCAGGACGACCTTTGCTTGCTCCTGTAATGTAGTGCTATCTGTGTAGCTACACAAGGAAATGACGTAACCTTAACGTTGCTGTTGTTGTCGACAGATTGGAGGAACCTACGCAAAGCCGGTCATATTACCGCCTGAGGTTGCCATTGGTGCTCTTGGAAAAATCCAGGTAAAATTTTGCAATAAAATTCCAATTTACATATAATTTGCACTATGTAGTTTGGCATATCGGTTTGTTCCGATACTGGCATACCCATTTGCTGCATTCTTGCCATTTTCTATACTAGCATTGTAATATCTATTCATACTTTTTAGATGTTTGTGAATTGAGCTTCACCGTTGCATTCGTTTGAAATAGTTTTGTTAAAGATTTAAAATTGTTTTTTTACTATACATTTTGTCTACGGCTCTTTTCCTAAACATAGGTAGAAAATGTTGCCTACATAGGGAACTTACTATGTAGGAAAAACAAGCGCGCTCCAATACGAAGGCTTTTAAAAAAATGTTGTTGTCGTATATGATGTACAGAATTTTGGCTAAGAACTAAGGTAAAATCACATATATGTTTAGCCAATCCCATAATGCTTTGCAACAAGGTTAGTGTAAAAAAATAATGGTCGACAAAGCCAATATGACGAATTTACATTTATTTACTCAGTAAAATATTAGAGTAGTTAATGTACTTAATGTTACTCAATATTTGTGCGTTATGTTTTAACGCATACTACAGTATTCCTCAGTTAGCTTAGCAACATGCTAACGCTAAACTCAATTGGAATCAGTTGCGAACAGTGCGAGATTTATGACCCACAGAGTTGCTGCCGATATATAACTTTCAAAATCAGTGAGATTCTCTTTCAGTTAGTATGCTGCCTACGTAGGCACCAAGGCAACACACTGGTTTTTTTGAACGCAGCCCAATTTTTAAAGTGACAATCTTTTTTTGCGTTCTCCACAGGTGCTGCCCCGGTTCAACCACAAGGGCGAGGTAGTGAAAGTGCACATCATGAATGTGAGCTGGTCCGCCGACCATCGGATCATCGACGGAGCCACCATGTGTCGTTTCTCCAACCTGTGGAGATCGTACCTGGAAAACCCCACTTCCATGGTCCTGGATCTGAAGTAGAAAGCACACTTCCTCCAAGCACATCTAGACGTATCTAGACTCTGTCTCCCGACACTAAAGATTTTTTGGTTACTGGGGCACTGAGCTATTTGAGCCATTGGTTTCCATCATGACTGAAGAACATTTCCACAACGTCATAAAGCTAATAACTGTTGTTTTTCTTCTTAATTCTGTCCTCTTGTTGCCTTACTGACATCAGATGTTACATCTACCAGAACGTATTGTGAATTGTTGAATGTTAGAGAATATGAACCCAGTGTAGCAGTATGAAAACGTACCTGTGATGTTTTTGTATATGAACTGTAATACTACATACTGTAAAATCTCCAATGGCGTTGCACAAGGGTTTTTCAAATCAGTAATGAACAGTGATACTTGTTAGTGGATAACATTTAGAAATAGTCTAGGTTCATCTTATGAAAATGTCACCCTCCAAAAAAGAAAATATATTTGGTATAAAGAAATATTATTTAAAATGTTGCTATTCCTAAAAAAAAAGAAAGATATTCATGAAGCAAAATATAATTTTTAAATTGTTTTTTTTATTCAGTACTGCTTTTCTTTCCACTCCAGTGTTTTTAAAGCAAAATGGAAATATATGTGATTCAAACTGGCTGTGGGGAATCTGTACCGATACTTCCTCTCATCGTCTATGGTGTGATGATTCTTGTTGGAGCATAATGTTCTGCCACTCTTGAATAATGGGAGTTTCCTTGAGGGATTGTTGTGCGAGTGTGTGAATGACGAAGGAAAGCGTTTTAATAAATTGTACATTTGAGGAACCGTTTCTCAGCAGTAAGCAGTGTTACTATTCCATCTCAAAACACGGTTGCACTCCAGGAGCTGGAATGAGCACAGCTGGTAAATTTGATAAGATTTATGATCCTTCGACAAGTCAAACAGAGCTTAAGCAGGGGGTGGAGCTTGTGTCTCATTCTCGGCTTAGATTTTAAAGCCTGGTGCCTCTATCTCTTGAGCACAAACTAAAAGGGGTTTAGCTAAGCATCTATTACAGAAAGAACATGCAGGTAAGACTTTCTCATATGTCTTAAATAATAGTGTAACGTAACAGGATTAATTGTATTCTAGGTTCACTATAAAACTAAAACTGATCAAATAATTTGAAATGTAACTTCACACCATACATGTATGGTTTAAAGTTTGGTGCAACAGAGTTAGAAAAACTTGATTTAAACTGGATAATGGATTGTAAACAATATCAAATAACACATTGGAAAATTAAAAATATTGATTTAAATTAGAATATTTGCAAATTAAAATAAGATCTTGATATAACATTATTTCTCATTATTATTGTAAATTAACAGAATAATCTGACATCCAGTTTTTTAATAATAAAATTAAACTAAAAACCTATTTAATCTGTAATATGCATTTTTGGGGTCAGTAAGAGTTTTTTTTATTTTTTTTATTAGCACATATATTCAACAAGAAGGCATAAAATGATGATGGTAAAGACGAAAGATTTATATTTCAAATAAATGTTCTTTTTTAGCTTTCTACTCAAAAGAAGAAGAAAAAAAATGTATCACAGGTTCCACAAAAATATTAAGCAGCAACTGTTTTCAACTGATAAAAATAAGATATTTTTTGAGCATCAAATCAGCATATTAGAATGATTTCTGAAGGATCATGTGACACTGAAGACTTGAGCTTTTCATTGGATTAATGACAGTAACAATTATATTTATGTATCCAATTAAACAAGAAAGAGGAGAAACAGTGGAAGGGACCCCAAGAGAAAAGTAAAAGCACCATAAGATGGAAAATGTCCAAGGAAGACCCTGAAAGAAAGAGCAGGACATCATCACAGATCCCCATCCCAAGGAGATCCAGCTTAACCTGGACGATGAAGAAGGAACCGAGAGGCCAAAAGTTACCAGATCGAGACGAGAAGCTCATCCACTACCAGACCATCCCAGAAAGACACTTCTCCACTGACCGAGCTCATGAAATAATCAAACACATCGTTGATGAAAGACTGGAGACTGTCGAGTACAGCTGCTCATGCTCTGGCATCTCCAAAGAACTGTCTGACTGTATTAAGACGGCTGTAAAGAAGCTGCTGTATGATCGATATAAGCTGGTCTGTTACGTGGCCATCGGGCAGCTGAAGGATTCGGTGGTGAACTGCTCTAGTAGAGCCATCTGGAGTCCCACTTCAGACACATTCACGGACTATATCTATAAAAACAGATCTTTATTTGCCGTTTGCATTTTGTTTGCAGTGTATAAAGAGTAACCTAACTGGCCAACTGGAATTAAAGTACAATTTTGTGTTTATTTAGTCATTTAGCAGACGCTTTTATCCAAAACGACTTACAAATGAGGACAATAAAAGCAGTCAAAACTAACAAAAGAGCAACAATATATAAGGGCAAATGACAAATCTCGGTTAGCCTAACACAGTACACGTAGCAAGGTGTGTGTATATATATATATATATATATATATATATATACACACACACACATACATAAATATATTATACACACACACACATACATATATTATACACACATACATACATACATACATATATTATACACACACAAAGAAGATAAATATAGATAAAGTAGAATTAAAATAGAATAGAAAGTGCTAGAGTTAGAGGGTCAAATAAAGGTCAATGACTAAATGACTTCTGCTAAATTACTAAATAAAAATGTATGTAAGGCGACATTGCACAAGTAGGCTATTCATTTGTATAGTTATAGTAAATACTCAAGAATATGTGACAATTTTATATATATAAAAAAAGATTTTTCAAAGTTTTAAATAAATTTATTGGAGTAGGTTTACATGAAAATGCTATTTTAGTCTTTCTCTACTTCATAATTCCATGTTTAAATCAATGTTACTTGCTATTTCTTTGTAATTAATTGTCAAATTTACAAGCAACTTCTGAGTGAAAATAGTTTGTACACCTTTCTTTTTTTTAGTTTATATCATTAAAGCATTCTACTAAAGCAGCAGCCACGACGTACAAATATTTATCTAACAGCAATGTTTTGAAACAGTCCTAAGCTTCATTGTTAATCAGGTTAATATTGCTCTATTCTTAAATGCACGTCTGGTGTGGTTAAGTATGCAAAAGTAGACGGCAGCTGCTCTTGTGCCAACTTTAGCATGTGACCACACTATTAAGTGTTGTCTCGGGTTAAATATGGACATTGGCCGGAGTTACGCTTCAAGAGGGAAAACCTGTGACAAACACGGTGCGGATAATTAACCCTAACCCTAACCCTAATTCTTTCAACACAGATCACACTTACTAGAATTGTCAGAGGAATTGTACCATTGGTGCCTGTCTTCTCCATATTAAATGGGAGCTAACCTGGTAAAAGCGCTGGAAGGACAATATGACCCAATGAGAGTGGTAAGCACAAGCTAATTCAAACTTTCTCACAGTTTCTTTAATGTCAATCACAGCATATGATTTACATAGTACTAACTCAAATGTGCCCTATCATCTCAAACCAAAACAACATGCAGCACATACATTTTCCTGGCCGGTAAAATAGCTTATCTGCTGCCCTAGCATACTGTGTGTGTGAGGTGATATTTGGGGCTCTGTATCATCATGACGGGGGTCACGGTGTGCTATGGGACAGTGAACTCTATCAAGACTCTGTGGGAAACCAGGATAAAGAAAAGCACAGATGAACTGAAGGAGAGAGAGCAGAGAGACAGGAAAGCAGTGGGTAGGTACGTCCATTACCGTCATGTATCCCATGGGAAGCATAATGATTTATTTTAAAGCAATGGTTCTCAACTGGTGGGTCGTGACCTAAAAAAAGCATTGCCGGTTACTAAGTGCGAACACTAATACTTTCCAGCATTAAAGGTTAAGAGTCCACTCAAACTCTATGGTTAATTTGTTACTTGGTAGAAGCTCGTCAAATTTGCCAACATGGAAAGTTGTTTGACATGACCACATCTCTTAAAAACCATGAACTAAATTATGCAAGTTAAAAGAAGATACAAACCATACTGCATCAAATGTGATTTTCAGGTCTGTTACTGTGTTGGGTTGCCACTTGATGTCCAATGTAAAATCTGGATCCTGAAGAACCAGTTGAGAACCACTTCATAGACTGTGCTTTTGTCTATCCTGAAACCTCCATTAACAGATTTAGTATAAGGAACGTTTTTGAATAGTTCAAAATCCTTGGCGTAGGTTGACAGGTGCCTGGGAGGATCGCATCACTTTGGCCAAGCTAAAGGGAAAAGTAGTGACAGAGGAAGGACGTGTCATCCTGCGTATTGAAAAGGAGGAGTGGAAGGTAAAGCATTTTGTGCTTTGTGAGTTTGAGGTCAGTTTCAAATTAGAAGTCAAAATCCAATGCTCCAGAACCAGACAACCCCATTTGTTATTTTAGGTACATGAGCACCCTCAATATACCATTTTTCTGAGCCCACACTGGTGCAGAATATTCTCCAACATTTCATAAAGTAAAGCGTACCTGCAAAGACTGAGGCAGAGGTGTCCAGTCCTGCTCCCAGAGGGCCAATGTCCTCCAGAGTTTGTGTTTAATTAGGGCTGAAGCTAAACTCTGCAGGACACTGACCCTCCAGGAACAGGATTGAACACCCTTGGTCTATGATATGTGCTGCGTCTCAATGTGCCTACTTATACTACACCCTTAAAGTATGTACTCTTTTGGTGAAGAAAAAGTACACACTTTTGAGTGTGTAGTAGAAGAGTAGGCACACTTTGGGACATACTGTCATGTCACACAATTGCTTCTTTAAAGGACCAATCTGTCGCACCTGTTACAGTAAACTGGCCTATCAATCATCTTGTCACAGTTAACATCCTCCACATTTCATTTAACTTCCTACCGTACTGGAGAGAAAAGAAGTAGCACATTGATCTGCCAGTCGCGTGTCTTTCATGCAGAGAACTCCGCTCATATTTTCTGCATAATGATGCATTTAAAAGTTAACAACCAAATGGATGTTTATAAAAGTTCACATTGCTGTTGCAGATGAAATATAACACGGATAACAATAAATAAATATTTTTTACCAGGTTAAATGTTGATTATTAGTAACTCAAACCCCTTTTTGTAAACCTCTACCTAACCGTCAATCGCGCGCATCCGCTACATTTGTAGTTTTTAACACATTTTATTTGTGTTTGTGGTTCTGGACCGAATCCTTCACCATAGCGCAATGGATTGTGGGCAATTTTAGCCATTAGAGTGTGCACGGATCCACACTTCAAAAATCAACCTGAAATAGTAAACCATCCGGGGACTTTTGGCATACTCTTTTCAACATTCTATGCTTTGGGACACACTTATTGTAATCTCACATACTATTTAGGATGGATAGTATGAACATTGAGATGCAGGGATGGTTTGGGGCAGGACTTTGGAGCAAAAGGTGTCTAATCCTGCTTCTAGAGTTCCTGCAAAGGTTAGCTTCAAGCTGCTCCAACACACCTGCCTGCGTATTTAAAGCCATTTTGAAGACCTTGATTAAGCGGTTTCAGGTGTGCTTAATGGAGGTTGGAGCTAAACTCTGCAGAAAGGTGGTGGCCCTCCAGGAACAGGATTGGACACCCCTGACTTCTAAAAGAAAAAGTTCGGAAACAATGCTTTCAAACTGCTCACGTATTCGCAGATATAGCAGCCTACTGGCTTTAAAAAAAAAATCCTATTGAGTGTTTGGTTTTCATTGTTTGCACTCTTTTTGCAGACTCTTCCTCCAGCTCTGGTTCAACTCTCCCAGATCCAAGAATGGCAGTTACACCGAATAGGACTTCAAAAAATCCCACAGTTCATCTCAAGCTTTGAGAGTCTTCTAGTCTTGGACTTGTCTCGCAATTCAGTCACAGAAATTCCCAAAGAAATCGGTCAGTACAAAAATGGGTGTCATTTGTACAAACTTTTACTTTCTTTAGCCAAAGTAACTCTCAGATATGCTCTTATAAATAACAGGCAAACTATCTCGGTTACGAGAGCTGTTGTTGAGCTTTAACAGAGTAAGCTACGTACCAGAAGAACTTGGTTGCTGTGAAAATCTGGAGAAACTGGAACTTGCAATGAACGAAGATCTGGATGAGTTGCCTACTCAGGTCAATAACATTGAACACATATGTATACACCGCATATTTGGTCTTTAAAACGCTCTATATACCTACTGCCTGTGCTTGCTTGGATCTAATTTCCTTAGCTTAGCAATCTAAAGAAGCTGTATCACTTGGACCTCTCCATGAACCTATTCACCACCATTCCAGATTGTGTGGTCAACCTTCCTTCTCTAGAATGGCTAGACATGGGCAGCAACATGTTGGAAAGTTTGCCAGAAGATATTCACAGGTAAAATACTAAACTACAAGCAACTTCAGATCATTACCTTTTCTGTCAATGTACTACTAACAGAACCAAGATTTTGTAATAAATCCTATGAACTTTACGTCCCAATTTAGAATGGAGAAACTTCACACCTTGTGGCTCCCAAGAAATGAACTAGAGTACCTGCCAGACAATATCAGTCACATGCAAAGTCTGGACACGCTAGTTCTGAGCAAAAATAAACTACGAGACATTCCTCCACTTATGGAGGGCATGAGTAATCTCAGGTAAGCACTAAAGTATTGTTCAATTTGTAGAGTGTCCTTGGGGACCAATAAAAAAACTTGATGAATACAAAACAGTTTTTCTATAGGAAACCCTGGAATCTATTTCACACAAGAATGCAAATGCTTCTTGGACTGCGTTGCTAAGTATTGGTGATGCATTCGTGTCTGCATACTTGTGCATTTTATAAATGATTACGATTACGAAGTTTAAAATGCTCATTCTGCAGGTTTGTGAATTTCCGTGACAATCCTTTGACACATGATGTGACACTTCCTGACTTAAAAGAGGATGTAGATGAAGAAGAGAACGACAGGGAGATGTTTGGTCGCGAGTTCATGCACTTCTACATCCAAGAGGCCCGGAAAAGAGGTTATGCCGTACTCAATATGTATTGTGTGCAAAATTGGTAGCAGAACTTATTGTTTAATAAATGAAATAAACATGAAATTAAAGCCTTGAGAGCCCCTTAAAGACCATCTTTTGTGTTAAATGTCTCTTGCAGGATCCCAAACTTTTTCACATCAGTGCTAAATGTGATGTTGGAAGGCGTGTCAGAGACCGCATCTTCTTTGTGACTTGCATGCTGGCTTCTGTCTGCCTTCAGGCTTGATCTTCCGGTCCATCATGTCAAGTTTTGTTCTGTGAAGGGCACTTCACGTCTTTTAAATGTCTTGTCTATGCTGTTTGTTGGAGTTGCTGCTTTCTGCTAGTATGTCATAACTAATGTTTGTGGATGAGCTAAAATAAAATCCATAAACATTGATCAAATAAAAAGAAGCATATGTGTCCTGCACTTGAGCTTGTTTGTTTTGTTTAAGAAGGCTGTTGAGACTCCTCTCTATTCTGATTGGCTGCTGGAACGGCAGTTAGTAACACATTCTCCAATTAAATGTCTCTGCTTGTGTAGTATTTCAGGCTAGTTTCAAAGCCTTTTTGCTGAAGGTAATACACTCTGTTTACAAAGCCGTCCGATCTGTTCCCAATCTTCAACTGACATCAAACTGCAAGAAAAACGTTTACAAATGAGATCATTAATGCAATTTGTATTGGTCAATCAGCAGAAAACTCACCTGTTGAGGGTATCTGGTAAAGCTTCCTCGCTCATCTCATGTTCTTCCTCTTCACCGGTTTTATGTTCACTTCGTTTTTCTGTTGTCTTGGAGCCAATTTTTCTCATCCCGCAAGTGGCCCAGCTCGACATGCGCTGAAAGGCAGCAAACTCTTCCGGTCCAAGACCTCTCTGCCTGAAGAACTCTTTTCCCACGTAGTGTCTCCAGTCGCAACGGTGGTGGCAGCAAAGAGCGATAGCCAGTCCTGACACTATGAGCTTTTCACCAGTTTCCCTGCCTTCGGTTGAGGGAACAGGCTTAATATCATCACAAGCACCCTCATTCTGATGGAGTTTTACACGCTTGGTTGGAGGTTCATCATCTTCGTCGAAGCAGCTGTGCTCAAATAAACACCGAAGGGCCAGATCTGTGGAGACAAGTTGACAAAACTCAATCTTGTAGTACTGATACCGTAATGATGTTTATTGAAATCTTGTCTACCAGTTGCTGCACCACACAGGTGCTTCCCAACACCAATAACAGGAAGTCCTTTTTCTCTCAGAAGAGGGACATTCCCTGAAAGGTACAAAAAAGAAATCTTATTTATGAGAAGATGAAGTTTAAGATTAAGATAATTAGGACTAGTTTAAGAAGCTAACTCACGTAAATCAAGGTGCTGAATATCAACCTGAAGCCTATCAAAAGTTGAGCCTGCATTTTTGTGCTTGCCATCTACCTTAAAAAGACATGAAATTGAAATTTAACCTTACTTTCCAGTAGAAAGAACAATATTTTTTCCTGTACTTGAGGAAAGAATAGCTTCATGTGAATGACACCACACCTTAAAGCGAGTACTGGACCTTTCCACAAGTAAAAAATGGACATTTTCAGCTGCTTTAAGAGCGATGTGAATCCAGTGGGACAGTTTTCCCTTCCCTGCTCCAAACTCTATGTAGCATCTGTTTGGGCTGAGCAGTTCTAAAACCTCCATGTTTCCCAGAATTGAAGCCTGTAAAACCGGGTAACATTTCTTTAAAATAAGGATATAACCAAGACTATTTATATATAGTATGTGTGCTTTAGCAGTTCTGGAGTGCTTTACCTGTTGCTTGAGATGTTTAAAGGCAGAATCTCCATTCTTTGGGTCACTTAGAGGCTCATGTAGAGCAGAATGTGAGATTATGTTTTCAACGAGTTTGGTATTTAGTCCCGAGGAAACAGGTAAACACGTAAGAATCCTTTATAATTACATAAAATATGACATAACCAGATTTAATAGTCATGTGATAAAACTCAAATGACAGTTGGATACCTTTCAGTGCAGTTTTGAGTTTCACAATCAACTCATCCAGCTCCTTTTTGGATCGTTCAGCGATCGTTATCTGCATTGATGCATCATTATTAAACGCATATCTATTAATTAAAGCCATGAAATCTAGATTCAAATGCTCTCATAAGCAATACAATCACCTCCTCTATGGGTTCATCTTCATTTGCAGAACCTGCATTGATGTCCTTCACATAATAAATCTATAATCAAATCAAACATAGCAGCCATTCACACAAAAAGCATTGTGTTATGCCACATGGATTTTATTTTTCTAATGTTGTAGAAAAACATCACGCCAAAAAAATTAAGTATTCTTCAGAAATAACTGTAGGTGGAATTATTTATACATACAATTTCTCCTTAGAATTACATTTCTTCAGGTGTTTAGCCAAATTATCTTCAAATACAGTGCCGTTTAAGTCAGGAGAGAAGATTTTTGAATATAACAAACATAAAAGTTCAAAGTCTGCCACTGAGACATCGGACAAAACTCTACTTGTTATAAGTTTTAGGAATAATCAAAATGTAACTTTTAAAATAATCATAGATGATCACTAATGTTCTTAACACAAATGTACAATTCATTTTATTTCTCTTTATTTAAAAATGCTGACATTAAATGACCCTTAAAACCACCTCAGACTGTACCTCAATATTTCATATTGACTATGACAGCAGGAAACAGAGGTTAATTTTAAAATACACCTTTTCTTAGGTTTCAAATATGTCCTTAATGTAAAATAATTACATATATTTATATCAAAGTCCTTAAAATGCAAAATGTAGCTAAAAATCAGTTGACACCAGTCATAATTCATTCATTCACTTCTAGATTTGTCCATTTTCATATTAATTAATTTATTAAGAAATATTCAAGCCAGATATAACATTTCTGTATGCATGAATCTGAAACTCTGGAATCATTTCATTGATTCATTTTGGACTGAACTACTTAAAACACTACAGAAACTTTCTCAAACTCGTTAGAAGAGTGAACATCTTACTGTTTGGGGTCCAGAGGACAGGGTATTCGCTTTTTCTCACTCTCTTCACCCTATAAGGAAATTACATCAAATTTTGAGAAAACAATAACTTATTTGATCTACTAATATTAATAGGGGCAAGATAAGCAGTAGTGAATCCATTCAGAGCAGCATAACTTTGCCATTATAACGTATTTCATTCACATACAGCATTTGCATGCTCCCCGCAAAAGGTTTTCCCACTTCCAACAATCATCTCGCAGTATCATTTCTTTTTTGCTACATAAAAAGCACATCACCCAGCCCCAGGTGAAGGCGCCGACATGCCGTTTGCTACAGACCCCTCCATCCTGAAGACGCAACTGACTCACTTCCGCAAGACATTTCAAAATAAGAGCCATGGACAACAAATCTGAGAAAAAAAATCAAGAACGCATAAAATATTATTTATTTGTCCGTATAATCTTTAACTATTCTTAAACCTATTAGTAGTAGTAGTACTAGTAGTAGAACCTTTATCAAAGACTATAGAATACTATGCCTTAAAGGGACTTTGCTTTTATCGTGGCTGACTGTTTACGGTCATCATGCGTGTTGTCAGTCAGCTGTGTATTTCCATAATTGCCGTGTGATGTTAGTTTGTGCGCAGTCTGTGTGGAGTTGCACAACAGATTGGAAGATGTTTGTCGAAGATGCTTGTGAAGAACTTTGCACTATTAGCAAAGACTCACATGTGTGAGTCTGACAAACAGGAAGAGTGCAACACATGCTCTGTCAAATCTGTGATAAAGCACAGTTTATGGAAATCTTTTTTTAAATAATTTATGTTTTTATTGCAGAGTGACTCTGGAACAAGAATGGCAGCGCGTCTCGAACCTCAAGTCATGCGTTAACTTTTAAAATCAGGCAAGTCTTCTTTATATTTTTTGCCTCTTTTTAAGTTAGAACTTGTTTAAATATATTTAGTTGT
>NW_015505277.1:3700659-3710134 GCF_001515645.1 Sinocyclocheilus grahami | reverse complement strand
CTGCAGCGGATTCATGCACAGGAAAGGCCCTTGGTGCAGACTCATGGATAGGAAAGGCCTCAGGGACAGACTCATAGGCAGGAGAGGCCACTGGGGCAGACTCGTGGTCAGGAGAGGACTCTGGAGCGCAGTGTGAAGCCCACACGCTCAAAATGGCGACCGCCATTACAGGAAGGGCAGGCAGAGAGGCTTTGGCGTAGCAGACATGACGTGAGCAGGCTGTGGCTTGGCAGACATGATGTGAGCAGACTTTGGCTTGGCAGGCATGACGTGAACAGACTTTTGGGAAGTGTCATGTTCCTCCTCCATGACACCTACAGTGAATGGTGAATTAGCCAGCAACAAGGCAAAGTCAATATATTTTTCCAGTGACCAACAAATCTTTCCCCCAGGCAACTGAGAACGAATGGGTTCATTTAAACCCACTCGAAAAATGTCCTTAAGGGCCACATCATTAAAAGCCACCAAATGGCACAGTCCACAAAAGTCCTCCACATAGTCCTCTATGGTCCGACTTCCCTGACGAAGGCTCAGAAGGCAAACAACTGCTGGGTTAATTTTTTGCTGGTCGTGTATTCTGTAACGAATAAGTCCACTGAAGGCGAGCGTAGTGAGAACCCAAGTGCAGTTTATTTACAGTGTGATCCAAACATCCAAACAATAATACGTGACTTGACTTGACATGAACAGACTTGACTTGACTTGACTAGGCATGAACAGACTTGACAAGGCATGAACATATTTATATATATATATATATATATATATATATATATATACACACACACACACACACAGTGATTTATGTAATTCATCTGGATTTTATTAGTTTTTTTTATATATTTTATTTTTGACTGCAGCTCATGACCAATAAACCCACTTCCTGATGAATACCTCCGATATTCGCAAGTAGATAAACTAAAAGATTCAATGTATAGAAACAATCTTCGATACTCTTCAGAAGGGTCAGCTAGTTTTATCGTTTTATGTCTCAGTTCTCATGAAGTCACTGCTCCGACAGATATGAAGCAATCAAATGCAGACAAGGTTGATCAAGTTGAACAGTCCTGGTGATGTTTTGCTCAGACAAGTTTGTATCAAGGCTTGAGAGGTCCAGAAAGTCACATGACAGTTGACTTCACTTTGTTCTTGCTGTACTGCTGGAGTTTATCTTCCATTAGCTCTCAAGTCATTTACAACCATTATAGACATAGAAAAGCACCGCGCTATCATAACTTTGTGGTGTAACAAGTTCTTTCCTAGAAATGACTGACCGTTCGCTCAGCTTTTGGAATTTGATGTATTCAGGTGATAGTGGAAACACTAATGCGCATCATTTGTAACTTTTTTTTTATTCACTTAAGTTGTGGGTTAGTCCAAGTTCAGCTCTTAAACGTATATTACATCTTTCTTTTAGCGTACTGACCTACATTCAGAACAAAGAAAGCTTTATGGTTTACCAAACGGTTATTGCGTTAAAGGGGTCATATGACGTTGCTAGAAAGAACATTATTTTGTGTATTTGGTGTAATGAAATGTGTTTATGCGGTTTAAGGTTAAAAAAACATTATTTTCCACATAATGTACATTATTGGTAGGGCTGCACGATTAATCGAATGCGATTGTCATGCGCATTTTGTTAAAAAACCGGTTCTGTAATCAGCAGGAAATCATCATCACATGCTTTCAGATGGAGCAGCATTTACTACACATAGCCGTAGTTCACTGACAAGTTACGAAAAAAATCGCAGACTATTTTATATGCGATTCTGAAATCATTCGCGATAATGACAATGCTCTGTGAAGTAAATGCTGCTCCACCTGAAAGCACGTGAAAATACCACATTTAATAACATATTTTTACTCCAAACTCACTTCATAACGTCAGTCGAGTGTTTGAAATAAATCCTTCTGTGAGATGATGTGGCTTCTTACATAGAATAAGGCAAGCAACATATTTCATAGTATTTAAGCAGTGATAAAGGCATTGCATTATAAATATACTTTATTTTAATGAAAATTATAATAATAAGAACTCAGATAAAACCGTATATTGCCGTAGTCGTGTGTTTATTAGTCACGTTGAATCAATGAAAGCAGTTGAATCTTCTGTTTATTCAGCTGCAGCGATAGGCATTTTCTGGGTTTCTTCTGCGAGGCGTATTTGGAGTTTCAGCGCGAGAGATGGCCTTTGGATGGAGATTTACTGCTGATCACAGAACCGTGCTTCACTGAAAGATACCCATGACAATCACAGCTTCTGTCGAATCGCGATCTCGATTCCATTTTGATTTATCATGCAGCCCTATTTATTGTTTCTCCTCTATGCCCCCCGTCGATTTTTACAAAGCTCATCAGGCTGAAAAGCGAGGTGTGCTCTGATTGGCCAGGTATCCAGTGCGTTGTGATTGGCCGAATACCTCAAGCGTGTGACAGAAATGTTACGCCCCTTACCATATTGTGATGCCCTGTTCGGCCGGAGCGACGAGACAAAAACATTAAAACCCATTATAAACAAGGCATTTGTTGCGTCCATTGGGGACATAATTACTGATTATAATGACTTATACTGTCTTTTTACGTGTTGCGTTGCATCTCGCTGCTTAAACATAAAAACATCTCTGCATTTGTGATCGGAGAAACGACAAACAACAAGCGCTACACTACACTGCTCAAAACTCGCGTTTGAATCATCAGTGGCAAATCCTTTAAATGTGAAAACGTACTTACAGGCTGTGAGTCAGCATTATTTGTCAGCATCATAGACCATATAGGGTCAGCATGCGCGCCGGGAAACGGGAACTGAATTCACCGGAACACCGGCATTGTAGGATACTCTCCAGGAAACAGTCCTCGCCCTCCATAAAATGCGCAGCACACATCTGAATATTTGGGTTGAACTGTTCTGGAACAGTGTTGTAAATACAACTTAACCACTGATTTCTAGTCGTGTCCTCTTTTGGAAGACCAAACAAAGTAGTTTCGCTTTCATAACGAAACACACAGCGTCTTCACGACATGACGGCGGCGGCAGCAACAATACTACAGCGAGAATAAAAGTTGCGCCTTCTTTCTTTGCGTGAACATTTGGGCAGCGCAATGCAAATCTTCCCACATCGTGATGTAGACATGTGGGGGCGTGTTAGAACGAGCCGTTTTAGGTAGGCGTGGTTGACTCTAAACTTTTATAAAGAATATCTCTTTGGATTTGAGACTTTAGTCTTTGCAACTTTACAGATCTTCTTTATGCACCAAGAGCTTGTAACACTCCAAAGAGAAAGGAAAAATTGAAATTGCATCATATGCTTGGTTGCTTCAGTGTCCAACATATTAACCCTATAAAGTCTGAAAACATAATGACAATAATAATTGTCATCAAATTTTTTTTTTTTTTTTTTTTTTTTTAAGTGGAGCAGTTTGATTCTTTAGGCGAAATCTAAAAAGAAAAAGCGTGCATATGTGTCTTTGTTGAGTATCAGGCTTTTTATTCTCATATCATAATAAGGATGTGGAGCTCATACTTGAGGGAGAAAAAACACCTACACTCTGAGGAAAGATATTAAATTTGCAGTTGCTGATCTTTATATGGCCAAAAAGTGAAGATGTAATTCTGATAGCTAATGTAAATCAATGAGATCTTTATAACAGTATAGCAGACACTTACATAAAACACGAATAAATATCAGTTGTCACTCGTGCAATTTAAATGCTTTGTTTACGATCAAAGCTCTGTCAGTTTTATTGTGAGGGAAAAAACATAATGCAATGCAATACAAAGATGCTTGAGAGATGAATGAATAAATGTTCCTCAAAAACATGATGCGTCATATTTGATCCTTGCATTTTAACGTGATTTATGGATACTCAAGTAACACCTGTTTCAGTCCAGCGGGTGTTCATCTTGAAATATTGCTAACAGTTACAGTACCTTCATAAGTTTCTCTTACATTTACGACATAAAAATCAGAAAAGATTTCACAGTTAAAAGACACGTGTATCATGAGCTGAAATAAGTTTTTAGAATGGACATTTTTAGAAAAGGCCTTTTACTTGCTAAAAAAGTATAAACTATCAGTCATATGACAGAAGGAATATAGTTTTGATCATGTTGATAATTTCCCTATCAAATATGATGCACTAGGCTTTATAGGGTTAACCTGCTTAGGATTTATTTTTGTCAGGTTTTCTTTGGTGCTTTTCCACCAGACCTTTATTATGAGGGTATTTCTGATGACGTCACTAAACGGTTCTGCTCTGTTTATGGCTTTTAAATGCTTTCCTCCAGTCTAAACAAGGAAATCACATGGCAGATGTTTCAAATAATCTGCCTTTATATATTTCCTGGAATATTAAATGACTTTTAGATACACTGCACTTACTCTGTTACTCAAGGCTCTGATTTATGGTTTTTAATGCTTTTTTAAAAAATTGTTCATAAAGTCATGGAGGAGCTGGACCCGGAGGAGCAGTTCCTCAGGGATTCTAGGAACGGCAACCTAGAAGGAATCCAAAAGCTTTTGATGTCCAAGATAAAGGAGGAGGCCAAAATCGACATCAACTGCAAGGGTAGAACACTTCATTAGGTTTCTATTGACCACTTGAATGTTTCTAGACATATTGGAGTACTTCTAACAGCGTTACGTTGTTTCAGGCAAGAGCAAATCTAATCATGGATGGACTCCTCTTCATCTGGCCTGCTACTTTGGACACAGAGATGTTGTTGAGGCCTTACTGAAGGTATCGATCATCTCAGCCTTTTATATTCTCATATATGTGTGCACTGGTATGTTTCAGAGTAGAATTTGCGCTTGGTATTTTAATGTTTAATTGTTACTCATCTGTGCTTCTTACAGGCTGGAGCAGATGTTAATTTGCCAAATAATGTCGGAGACACACCTCTCCATAAAGCAGCATTCACTGGGAGAAAAGTATGCATTAATGGTATCATACATGTTCATGCACTAGATATTAGATATTAGCTAGATAGACTGATAATCAGTTTGACTAATATAAAAAAAAAAAGAAATGCAGCCAACAATGGTATTACAGAAACATTTGTTTCCTGTATGTCTTTGATAATTGTAAACGTTTTTTACAGGTAAGTAATGTTTTAAATTAAAGATGTAAAATAAATTTGCAACCTCTGAGATCACAAATCAACTTGACATAATTAACAACAATAATTTAAAAGGAGAAATGTTGCTTTGGCGACGAGCTGGTTTATATATATATAAAAATTATGTTTATTTAATGTCAAGTAATGACATTTTTTTTATGGTTTTAATTGAAGTTATCTAATATTTTGATTACATTTGAATATTTTCAAATAATATAATTATTAATAATAATTTATAATGGTTTATCATAATAATATCATAATGATTTATGTTTTTATTGGTGTAGTCTAATAATCATTATCATCATCATTATTATTATTATTGTATCAAAAATTTAAAATAAATCAATTAAAAATCACACATTGTGCACATTGGCTATCGGTTAGCAGTATCGGTCATAAAAGGCATTTTTGGGCAATCTCTAATAGAAGTGCTATACTGTTGAGCCATATGAATGTGTGCAGCCTTAAATCACTGACATACAGTAACTACTCACCTGAATGGTAATACTGACTGGATACTGAAAGCCGAACGCTGATTGGACTCTGAATGCTGGTTTTGCGGTTTAGGAGGTTGTAATGTTGCTTCTTCAGTACGACGCTTGCGCTTCTGTCATCAATGGCATGGCCCAGATACCTAAAGACATTACCCAGAGTGCTGAGATTAAAAGCATGTTGGAGGGTAAGCGTGCTGAAAGTGCATGAAATCGTACTGAACGTGTTTTGGATAAAGTCTGCTGAATGATCACTAAATTATTACCATTCAATTTTTTACCTTCTAGCTGCTGAGAGGACTGAAGAGAGGAAACTAGAGGAGCAGCTGCTGGAGGCGGCGCGGGAAGGAGCCATATCTACCCTCACAAGACTGGTTACCTTGCTAACTACTTGTTGTTCTACCCTGTCGCTAAACCACTTTGAGCAGTTGTAATGTCTGATCTTGTTCTTCGTGTAGCTAAACATGAAGAAACCCCCAAACATAAGCTGCACAGACTTGTTGGGCAACACGCCGCTGCACTGCACCGCTTACAGAGGCCAGAAACAGTGCGCCGTCAAACTCCTGCAACACAAGGCCAACCCCAACATCAAGAACAAAATCGGTAGTGAGCTCCACCTTATTGTAGCGTCATGTTTCAAAGCATTCAACACTGTTGTGTTTGTCGCCAGGGCAATATTTTCTCAATCCGCTGTTGTTTTCATTGTTTTAGTTTCGTTACTGTCATAGTCATATTTTGACTATTTTAGTACAACTACAAATATATATGAAACATTACAATTATTAAAATAAAACAGAATAACGACATGAATTTTTTTTGTTTGTTTTATATTTGAATGACCTCTGACTTTTTGTGGTTGCCTGATACATGTTGATTAATTTTTTGCATTTTTGTTTCTCATTTGTTTTTAGATCAGACTGTTTTTGATTTGGCGAACGATGCAGAAATGAAGCAGATCATTACAGGAAATGTTATGAAAGTAGGTTAATTGGACAGTTCTGATGTAACGATGTCACAAAAATATATGTATTTCAAAAATACCTTGTCCATCACCATATCATAACACTGATGTTTTGCAGATTTTACACTTATTTATGATGGTGTAGCCTTTTTTTGTGAATTTGGTTTCATTGTTACGACACTTTCATCCTATAGGGTATGACGCGACATGTTAAAATGTTCGAGGGGCCTCTTTGGAAGGTATGCTTTATCAAAATCTATAACTATAGTAGACATATTTTGAAAAAGAATTTATTTGTTATTATTTATTTTTATTGATTTTCTTTTTTTTATGTATTTAATTTTCTTTTATATTTTTATTTCAGAGCTCAAGGTTTTTTGGCTGGCGCTCCTACTGGGTAGTTCTTCTGGATGGAGTCTTGTCATGGTACCCTAAACGGTGAGTATCTGCCTCTATTCCCAAAATGTGATGCTATAATTGAAATAAATGTATAATATATAATAGAATGTAATGATAGTAAAATTGCTGGAGTTAAAGACTCATTTTGCAAAATGTGCAGAGATAAATGTTGTAAAACTTCACATTTTTTGGAATGTTTCATATGTGAAGAAAATAAATACTGTAAAATTGTACATTTACAATATTTTTTTAACTCAAGGTCATAATATATAATAAAATGTAATGTTAAAAAAAATTGCTTAAAGACTTGTTTTGCAAAATCTACAGAATTTGTTTTTTATTGTAATGTTTCATTTTTTAATTTAATGTCATAATATATAATACAATTTTATGATAGCAAAATTGCTTAAAGTTGCTTAAAATTTGCAGAATTTTTCTTTGAAAACTGTTTTTATTGTAACGTTTCATCCTTTTTAGCTCAATATATGTATATATATATATATATATATATATATATGTGTATTTATTAGTATATATTTATTGGTGTCATAATAAATAATAAAATATGACAGTAAAATTTCTTAAATTAAAGAGTTATTTAGCAAAATTCAAAGAAATAAATATTTGAAAACTGTCGTTTTTTATTGTGAAGTTTCATCCTTTTTTTAAACCATCATGGTTATAATATATAATACAATTTAATGATAAATAAATTGCAAAAATTAAAGACTTATTTTGCAAAATTTGAAAAAAATAATTTATTGTAGTGTAACTCTTCAAGGTCATAATATATAATATTTTTTAATGATAGGAAATTACCTAAAAAAATGGATTTTCAAAATGTGCAGAAATAAATATTTGAAAACCTTTTTCCCAGTAACTTTTCATTCATTTTTTTTTTAACTCCTCAAGGTCAGATGCAGATTCAAACACTCACCGGCAAGGTTGCAAACCGCTAACACAAGCGCAGAGCTTGGTAAGATTCATTTGATGATTTATCAGCAATGAACAAAATGCTGATTCATGTTTTGTTGGATTGTTAACAGGATTTCTCAAACTGCTTTTCTTTCCAACTTTCAGATTAAAGCGAAAGATAACTGCTATTTCACAGTCAGGTGCTTTGATGACACTGTTCACCATTTCAAAGTGTCACAGAAGAACGACCCCGAATCCACCAGAAAAGTGAGATTCCTTTCAGTTTTGAGTTGATTAGCTGATTGGCATGTCACCATATTCTAATTTGTTGAGGTAGTGAATTGGTGGGTTTTTGTTAAATGTGAGCCAAAATCATCACAATTAAAAGAACCAAAGACTTAAACTACTTCAGTCTGTGTGCATTGAATTTATTTAATACACGAGTTTCACAATTTGAGTTGAATGACTGAAATAAATGAACTTTTCCACGACATTCTAATTTATTGAGATGCACCTGTATTCAGGGTCTAGACTTTGACATGTCAATAATACATCCACAGCGCCAAATACGCATAAAACGAGTGTGCCATGAAATACGTAATGTAATGCGTGTTGTAAAGATTGCGAGTAAAAACAAAAACAAAAGAAAAAGAAAAGCTTACAGCTGCATGAGTCGTGACTGTCACGTTAGCCTGATGGGACCAAACTCTCTTTGTGATTTTAAAACGTAAGACAGTACCCAGATTTGAAGACTACAGTAAGATTTAACTTCTACTGTTAATAAGATTTTGGTAGGCTACTATTAGATGGATAGCCTAAATGTCCTAATTCAGATTGGATACCTGTTTTTTTTTTTTATGGTATATCAAAAAGTGTATATTTTTTTGATGTAATTGTTGGTACATTTTACCAGTTTTTACCATACTTTCAAAACAAAAATTAAAATAGGAAAAATATGCAATATGAAAATAATTGAAGACAAAATGTGTTTTACATTTGGTTTTTAAAAAGCCTTTTTCCAAAAGGAATATCTGGAAAAAGGGGGGTCATCTTATAATCAGGGTCGTCTTATATTCGGGCCAATACGGTATATACTGTGTATATATATATATATATATATATATATATATAAATAAACTTTTAAACATACAGTGAAAACTTTTAAATATATATTACAAACATTTTATAATTACAGACAATGAGGCTATGACTAAAATTAAAATGAATAAAAATAAATACATAAGTTGAAATTGTTATTGTAATTGTTGTTCGGATCATGTGACAATGTTATATTAGCTGAAAAAGGTTGTATTGTTTACATAATTACAAAGATGAATTCTGGCACTGAAAACAATTTTTTTGTTCATTTTTAGTTAGGAAAGAATATTTTAGGACATTAAAGAGTTATATATAATAATATAATATAGTATACAATATAATTATATATACATTGTGCACTAAAATACATTATACCATAAATACACTGCATGATTTAATTAATAATAATATTATTTGCAGAAAATTATGGCGCTGCTGTCTACATTAAACATTGTAGAGATAACACAAAATTAATTATTATATATATATATA
>NW_015505277.1:3684377-3700343 GCF_001515645.1 Sinocyclocheilus grahami | reverse complement strand
AATATATATATATATATATATATATATATATATATATATATATAATTGTTTCGAGAATAACAGGAATTAAAATAAAATATAAATTAAAGTTTAAATTATGCATTTTATTTTATGACAAACATTTTTAATTATATTAAATTAATAAAATAATTAATTAACTTTTTATTCACCATAAAAATGAACTATAAATAGACAGTGTTATGATGTGTCTCATGCTCATATTGCAATTAAAAAAAAAGAGTTCTGACTTCTGACTTCCCTTTCCCTTTTTAACCCCGACCCTTTCTTAGAGTCCTCACCTTTCTCTTTCACAATATCCTTTTTTATTTCTTTTTGTTTTCTTGTTCCTCTTATGTGTGGCAGCGGGCTGAGGCGTGCCATCAGAAACTGGAGACGGAGGTGTTGGCCCTCCTGTCCATGGTGAAAGAAGATGGCCTGGCGGAACGTAAGACCTTTAATCACCCGCTGCATCTGATTGGCCGAAACCAAATATGCAGATCTGGATTTTTAAAGCCGCAGTGCATTTTTATATTCTTCCCTGCAGCAGTCGTTCAGAAGCTGAAGGAGGTCTGTGAAGCCTCCAGTGAAACCTGCTCCTCACTGCACCAGTGTCTGGGGCTGTTTTCCAAACAGGAAGGAGTATGTACCTATTTCATTGCGCACATTCATTGCTATGAAGCTACTTGAGGAGGTTTTTATAAGCGCCTGCTTGAAAACGGAGCCTTGGCACAGTGGTTAATGCATGTGTTGAATTCATGGTACTCACTTGGACTACACAGGTTCGAATTCGGATGCAACATGATCACCCCTTCTAACAATTTTATGTCCCCATTCCCTATATTTGTCAAATAAAGAGGCTAAAACCCCAAAAATAACTTTAAAAAAAGAAAAAAACAGCAGGTAAAGTCATTGTTAATGATCACAAATACACTGAAAGTATAAAACATTTTGTATAGTGAATTTTAAAGTGTGCCTTTGTTTTTCCAGGCACGCAGTTTGAAACTGGAGCAGGAGCTGGAGAAGAATAAAATCCTGTCGGAGGCTCTGCAGACGCTGGCCACGGAACATCATGAGCTGGAGCAGTCGGTGGTTAAAGGCTCGTCGCCCCGCAGCGTCCTCAGCGAAGACGAGTTCCACGACGCTCTGTCTGGTTCGTATGCTTGAGAGTAACAGCCAACCATTCAAACACTTACTGTGACAGTAAAGACATTTATAATGTTACAAAGGTCATTTTGAACTTTCTATTCATCAAACAGTCCTGAAAAAAATGTGTCATTTCCACAAAATTATTTAGCAGGACAACTGTTTTCAACATTAGTAATAAGAAATGTTTCTTGAGCAGCAAATCGGCATATTAGAATGATTTCTGGAAGATCATGTGACACTGAAGACTGGAGTCATGATGCTGAAAATTCAGCTTTGTGTCACAGAAATAAATTACATTTTAAAATATATTCTAATAGAAAACAGTTCTGTTGAATTGTAATAATATTTTACAATATTATTGTTTTTACTGTATTTTTGACCAAATAAATGTGAGCATTAGAGATTTGCCTCAGATGTTTGAACAGTAGTGTACTTTTTCTGTCATCGAACACTCACTTAAAATGAATCTTTAAAAACACAAATATATTAATAACACTGTTGTAACATTTCGTCTTTCACAAATCTCAAAATGAATTTTTCTTACTGTACATTATAATGTTGTGGTGGCTAAATGAACTTAAATGCATGATAAGTTTATAATAAGTAAACATAAACGTATGTATGTTTTTAAGTTGTGTAAAGTGTACAATATCTTAATATCAGCCATAACATTTAGAAATTATTATTATTAATAATCACCTCAGAATACTTTGAATAATTACATAGAAAAATTTGGCCAAGTATCATACAGAATTGTATTTATTTATTATTATTAATATATATATATGTGGCCTTTTGCCTTTTTTATTGTGCAGATATAGTTGTAGAGAGTGAAAGGATATAATTTAAATATAATTAGATATAATAAATTGAAAAAAATGAATAAAGTGTCTAATTTATTTGTAGCATTTGAATCATAAAATATGCAAATTTCTGCAACATTTTCAGGTGTACATTTTCCCTATTGAATAAAACAGTAGCGTGACCGAAAATTATTAGGAGGAGATACAGAGAATGTGATCAGAAAACTACATAGACCGAATTCAAACCTGTATTTCCCACATGAGCACCAAGGCTCAACAATGTCACCTTTCATAACAGTGAGTTTTATGAGTTTTCAGGCCAAGTTAATAAATGCATAGATTTAAGATATCATGATTACCATTTTTCATGTATTATATCCATGGTGTCCGATATAATTACAAACCATGAGCCTATGTGAAACTTGTCAGCCATATCAGAGCCTATGGTGTAATTGCTGTAACGAGGAAATCTTCAGATTGAGCTTCATAGGTATGTGGCACCTTTCTTAGGGACGTGTCCAGTCACTTCCGACTGTGTGGTTCCATTAAATGCCACCTGATCCCCTGCTCAGGTTTCCTCTGAGAGCCCGTTGCCGTCGGCCACTCATTGTCCCTCTAAGCCATGTCTGTTTGTGCTCGGTTGCTGCAGATTCGGACTCTGAGCCCGCGCTGAGCAGTTGTGAGAAAGCCGGCCATTCGTACGAAGACGGAGAGGACTTCAATTCCGAGCTCTACTGCAGCATCTCAAGTCATCTCAGCGGCAGGATGTCCCGGGAAGACCGTCGTGGAGAGGAAGAGGACGATGATGAGGTGGCCAGTGTTAACGGAGTGAGGAAACGCAGGTAAGAGTGCCTAAAACACAAACAACAAACTACGATACCATCTATTTTGCACCAGATATTTCTTGCGTAACAACATTAACTAAATATATATATAAAAAAAAAGAAAGTTAAAAGCGCAAAGAAAAAAAACTTGTACAATTAAACATACAAGTATACAAAAAAATGACGTGTCAGACGTAACATTCAGCCCAGTTTGTTTTTCAGTGTCACTTTGTTGTTATTTGTCTAGTTTCTTAGACGCAACTTCTCTGTGTTTTGTTTTGGTTTGTGGTAAATAATTTAGCGATCCGAGGCCAGAAGAGGCACTCATAATGAAATGGTAAAAGATTGATGAGGTAGCCGAGTTTAACGCTGTAATTTGAACTTTTAAGGCTCGGCATGTTGATTGACAGCCCATTGACTAATAGTTGACTGACTTTGCAGCCGATCACAAAGTTATTTTTATTTACTGGATAACTCTGTTTTATAATATTGTATTTCGAAATTGCAGGTTCATGTTCATATTACTTTTTTATTTTTTTTATTTTTAATGTTATTTGTCTAGTTTCTTAGACGCAACTTCTCTGTGTTTTGTTTTGGTTTGTGGTAAATAATTTAGCGAGCCGAGGCCAGAAGAGGCACTCATAATGAAATGGTAAAAGATTGATGAGGTAGCCGAGTTTAACGGTGTAATTTGAACTTTTAAGGCTCGGCATGTTGATTGACAGCCCATTGACTAATAGTTGACTGACTTTGCAGCCGATCACAAAGTTATTTTTATTTACTGGATAACTCTGTTTTATAATATTGTATTTCGAAATTGCAGGTTCATGTTCCTATTACTTTTTTATTTTTTTTATTTTTAATATATATTAAAAATGTATTTTTGTATATATATATATATACACACACACACACACACTCTTTTTACAATTTAAAATATTATTTTCATTGTTTATAAATGAACTGATCACAGAGAGTTATTTTTACTGGACATCTGGGTAACTATTTTATAATATTGTATTTAGAAAATACAAGATTACATATATATAATAAATGAACATAATGTTGTATTATGTAATTTAAAATTATTATTTCTTAAAATATATATAAAAATTTAGTTAACAGTATTTTATTGTTATATATTTCATAAATATGAAAACAAATATTCAAAATATGACATTATTTGACATTACATCATTGTTTATATTAGCAAGCTGAGTATATAAATAAATGATTTTATTTAAATATATACAAATTGTATTATTTATACAAATTTTTATATTTATATATATATATATATACTTTTGTTGTTTGTATATTAATACAATATATATATTATATTATATATAATTATATTTATATTAATATATAACAAGCATAAAAAGCAACAAGTAACTGCACAGCACATCTCTTCATTATTATGTTACATTCAGCAGGTAGTGTACAGTATAAAAAGAGCAGGTTTCTGTGTATCTTGAGCACTTTGAAACCGATCGGGACACTGACCTTGTTTTGCTGAATAAGATATAAAGCTTCCGTTACCTGTCTGATAACGCCAGTCTAGACGTGTTCCGTCTGCATGACAACAGCAGAAATGGTTACCATGGAAATCGCTAACTAGTATATATATATATATATGTATATATATATATACACACTGCCCGTCCAAAAAAAAAGTCACCACCTGGATTTAAGTAAGCCAATAGATAAGAGCCTCCCATTGGATAATTACTGCATGGATGATTATGTTTCAGCTGGCAACATGTTATTTAACCCTAACTGATGCCGTGAGTAGCTTCTCATTTCTTAAACAACCATGTCGGAAGACACCATCCTGTGGTCATGGAAAAGATGTTAATCTGTTTCAGAAGGGTCAAATTATTGGCATGCATTCTAATAGCTGCTGGGAATAAAGCCGGTCTAAACTGTAGATTTCTAATGTGTATTTTCTAAGTAAACGAATGTATGTGTTTTCTATCCAGTGTGTGGCCGCGTTTGCCGTATCAGCTGTGGCGTCTCAGTGGGAAAGGACGGGTAAACCCTTCAACCCCCTACTAGGAGAAACGTATGAGTTAGTCAGGTGAAAAATTCCAACCCTATCTGAATGCTAATTTGTTAGCATTAAGGTGCAGTCTCATTTATTGATGTTTGGTTAATGTTTGTGGGTGAAATCCAGTCATTTCTATAGTAATTCAGCCAATTGTGATTTTCATGTGAGGGTGAAAGATTTCCCCACACAGATTTCGCAACAGATTCAGTCATGCGTGTTGACCAACAGATGCTTGCTTTTAAAAGTGACTTCTGTGTGAATTGTGCTTCATACAGTGCTACAATATTGACAATGGACCCTTTTTGCCGGTGAAATTTTGCTAATGTGACCACACCTTTAATGTAAATTTAATGTTTGAATGTTAATTTGTTAGCATTTGTGTTAGCATTATCGTTAACATTGCAAGTGTGAGTTTTTTTGGCTTTTTTTAATGTTAATTTGTTAGCATTAGCATTGCAAATGTGAATATCAATATATCAATGTGTTGTGCTCTTGGGGATAATTACCATGTTTTTTCCTCAACCTTCAGGGATGATCTTGGTTTCCGGCTGATATCAGAACAAGTGAGCCACCATCCTCCCGTCAGCGCCTTCCATGCAGAGGGTTTGCAGAAGGACTTTGTGTTTCATGGCTCCATCTACCCCAAACTGAAGTTCTGGGGCAAAAGTGTGGAGGCCGAACCTAAGGGCATCATCACTCTAGAACTTCCCAAGTAAGCGTCTGGTCTCTGTGCGATGGCACTTTACTAATATCCACACATTGTTTTGTGAGGTTTCAGATGTTTTCGTAAATGTAGAATAAAGTTTATGAAAGTTATTGATGAATCATGATTTATGAACATGTTTGCACACAGATTTTGTGTGTATTCCCATTGTTTGAGACCCATTGTCGAATAATAAACTCGTTTCAGGCATAATGAGGCATACACATGGACGAACCCCACGTGTTGTGTCCACAACATCATCGTGGGACAGCTGTGGATCGAACAGTACGGCAGTGTGGAGGTTATCAACCACAGGTGTCAACGAGCCTCTTTAAATGTACTAGTTCTGGTTTAACTTAACAGACTTTACTAATGCAGACCTTTTGACTGATATTTGCCAACAGAACTGGTGAAAAATGCTGTCTGAGTTTCAAACCGTGTGGGCTTTTTGGGAAGGAATTACATAAGGTTGAAGGCTACATCCTGGACAAGAGGTCAGCTGTTTGGAGAGTTTAACTTCCATGATAAATGTTCCCGCCATCGCCACATTGCTATTTTACATTGATTACTTGTGTATTTCCATGCAGCAAAAAGAAAGTGTACAATCTTTATGGGAAATGGACGGAATGCATGTACATAGTTGACCCAGCTACATTTGAAACCCACAGGAAGAATGATAAGAAAGCATCAGAAGACAAGAAAAGCAGTAAACAGGTGTTTCTGAAAGTTTTCATACGACATTAGTCAAGATACCCATCAATTATAATGCTGAATGCTTTAAATGAAAGAGATATACTGTATGGTTTATAATTGTTTGCTTGGTGTTTCTCAGTCATCAGACTCAGAAGAAACACCTCAGCTAGATGGAGATTCACTAGAGGTTATTCCAGGAAGTCAGTTGCTCTGGAGAATAGCACCTAGACCAGTAAACTCTGCCCAGGTCCGTTCCAGAATAGTCGAAGCTCTGGGAATCCTTGTCCCAGAAAAATCTGGGTTACAGTGAGGCACTTGCAATGGAAGTGAATGGCGCTTTAAAATAATCAGTTTCAATTTTATAGCAACAAGACATGAACAATATGAGAGTTTGCGTGATTTTAAACTAAAAAAGTACTATTTGTGTGTACATTTTTTAACTTTGGCATCATGACATCACCGTAAACCCCAAAATGACTAAAATAAGTTAAGAAAATGTACAGCTCAAATAATACAGAAGTTTTAACTGAAGAATTTGTAAACGTTAAAATAATCACGATTTCAATAGTACAGCCACAACACGTGAGCAGTATAGGTGTTTACAGGATTAAAAAAAAAAAAGTGTACAAACCTTTTCTGTGTAAAATTAAACATTTACGGTTAATTTTAGAAAATTGTATGCTGCAAAAATTGGCTCATTGTAAGTGCATCACCATGTTTTTAAAGAAAACAAGGGATGAGTGGAAATTATTTTTGTGTTAATCAAAATATGCCACAAAATGCTGTCGATGTGCAACTGAATTTTCCACTTTTCTGTATTTTGGTTTTATTTGCATAAAACAGATGTACAACTTCACTACATTCGCAATGCAGCTCAATGAGCTGGACAAAGAGATTGAAGTGGTCATCCCAAAAACGGACAGCAGACTGAGGCCGGACATACAAGCCATGGAG
The DNA here is from genome assembly GCF_001515645.1 of Sinocyclocheilus grahami. NCBI lineage: Eukaryota > Metazoa > Chordata > Actinopteri > Cypriniformes > Cyprinidae > Sinocyclocheilus > Sinocyclocheilus grahami. Next base: position 3,693,170 of record NW_015505277.1, on the reverse strand, counting down.
AATGGAGACATCGGTGTGTGTGTGTGTGTGTACCGCTTTGTGCCATTGCTGATGATGTCTTGATATTTCTAAGTCATACTTCATATCCTTAGAACCTATCACAAATGAGCTGCATTTAAATATTCAGAGGTTGAATAACTTTCCGTTTTGAACATCTTAGACCTGGCCAGTGAGGAGAAGAAGAGATTGGAGGAGAAACAGAGGGCGGCACGTAAGAACCGCTCTAAGTCGGATGATGAGTGGAAGATGAGGTGCAGAAATATTTCGTATTTTCACATTTCGCGGTTTGCTTATTCAAAAAGTTACTACAGTTTAGGGATGGGCAATATGGACTTAAAACTATATCACAACATTTTCTGGTATTTATTGGGATAATGATATCAATGACGATAATTCATATGCATCCACTGAGAGACAAAAAAAAACTGTGTTTCTTTAGAGAGAGGTATTATCTTTCCTGTTTTTTTCCAAAAATAAGGTGTTGTGAGCACACATGTAATGTCTGTTTCATTCATACTGGAAGCCAGAGGGCGCCCTTGTGCATAAACTCCACAGAAGTAATAGAACTGATGATGTTCCAGGAAATCCCTAATATGGACAAAAGGTATCCAGCTATCACTGTAGCTGAGAAAAAAGATAGAAACACTTGAACTAATCAAACATGAAGACAATAAACACATGACTATGCCAATATATCGTTTATCTGTATTCTTCAAGCCATCTTGGGTATTTTTATAAGAATAAAGCATATTTATAATGCGAATCGACATAGCCTTTATCACTGTAGAATACCATAAAATAGTATGATTTCTGCCTCATTCTGTGATATGAAACCACTTCTGGTCACAAAAATAAGTTATTTCAAACATTCGACTGATGTTATGAAGTGAATTTGGAGTTAAAGTATGTCAATAAATCTCTTTGTTGGACAACAGGTTTGTAAACTCATACACATGCAAAACTGTACTGCAAATGTGCTACTGTAGTGCATTTAATCATCGCACAGACCGATTTTTTATTGCACTGTACAACCCTGGCCGAACCAGTTTCAGATTATAAAGGCAGCTCCTCATTTAGCTGTAAACTCCTCCTCAGTTTCACACCCGCCTTCCGCCATGTCACTCCGCACGGTCACCCACAGAAATATGTCAACAACTAGGCTCCATGAGGCCGTAGGGTGTCCCATTTGTCATTTTAGCTTTGCAACTGCTATGCGCCCTTGATGCGCACTGAGGCGAGCTCTGCGGCAGACTTCTACCCGACAGTCAAAGCGGCATTACGTCACTTAAGTGTGGACTCAGAGGAAGACCGCAAGGGTTTAGGGTGCGATTTGGGACAGGGCCTAGGTTTATCATTATTATCGCTGGAAGACTAATTCTTATCGTGGGGAGAATTTTTGCCGGTATATCGCAAACAGTAAGACATTGCCCATCCCTACTACAGTTATTGTTAATACTCAAAAATTATAATAAATGAATATGGGATCTCCTTCAAACAGTGCTTTTTGAAATCATTAATTTTGTTTTTTGATGAACATATAAAATAGCAGTAAAAATTACTGTAGTAACTAAGATGCGCATGTAACACCTTTTTGTATTATTAGGGTTTGCTTGTGACTAACTGCATAACAAATTCTATTATTTATACTAAATTTGGTCATTTATTTATTTATTAGACCATTTTCATCCATAGCTTAACAGTATCTACTTAAGTAACTCATTGATGTTTAACGGCACTTAGTCCTGGTTCACTAGACACTGTCCTATGCATTTAACCCCATTTTCCCCTTCATTTCTTCTGCCATTATCATCTGTCCTCTGACTTTGCTGCGGTGAGCAGAAACGTCACCTCTGGCCCCAGGTTTGATGCTTGCTTTGTTGCTCTGTCTTTTGCATTCAACTGTTTCACTCCAGAATCGAATTTAATTGCCTTGAGCAACTGGGATCTATCCACAGTCTGTAATTATAGCACAAGACAGGATGTTTGTGGTAGAACAGCATGCGTAACAATAGTCCCATACATAATGATAGTAAAACATTTGTTTTGTGTATAAGGGTTCACCATTATGAGCTTTCAAAGACTATTTAAAGATAATTTATGATGGAAAACAACTAGAGAACTTTTAATACTAGTATTATACTAAATGTATACATAGTATGTCTTATCTACAGTCTTTTTGTCATATGTAAATGGAACTTCACACCAAAGGAATGAGTTGTTGTTTTTTTATGTCCCCCTTAGACAATCTATTTTTAATGTGGAATAAGACTATGTAAACAGAGCTCTCTGGCCTTCTACTGCGAGAGCAGGTTGAAACTTTACACCTGGTTTAAGTGTTACAGCCAAATGCTCCACCGAATCTATTGAACAAAGAACGAGACTGTTCTAGTAGGGGTCAAAGAAAAAAATTTTTGACACTTGTTTGGCTGTTGAGTTGACTGAGCCCAAGCGACTCAATGTGACAAAACTAGAACAATCCCATTATAATCAGTGTTTTTATGTGTTTGCTGAACTGAACCTTTTCTCGTTGCCTGAAACAGGTGGTTTCATCAAGGTCCAAATCCACACAACGGCTCTCAGGACTGGCTGTTCTCCAATGGCTACTGGGACCGTGATTATTCCCAATTACCAGACATCTACTGACCTACAGGAAACAATTGTATAGTCAAGACTACCCAAAATGTAACTATAAAACTGTGCACCCTGTGCTGGTTGGCCAGGTGAACATTCAAATATCATAAATAATACACCGTTTCAAGAGAGAACTTTAATTTAAGCTTACTGAATTTAGTTTTACACGGTTTCATATTTAAATGCATATGTAATAACCAAGGGTTTTAGGAACTACAGATTGTGACATATAAAAGATGATAATCACAAGTTGGGCTTGATATAGTAATATCAGTGTACTGTAATAGCAATAATGGTTCTGATTTAGTCTTATGAAAAATGTCTTATGAATTTTTTTTTTTTTAAGATCTGTTAACAGTTGTAGATTTTGGGTGCTCCCCAAGGCTCAAGTCTGAGTCTGTTTTGTTTTCGGTTCATTGGCTTAAAAATTAACTTGGCATTTCTTGAGTTGGAACATTCCCACTGTGTTGAGTGTGGAATGTGGTATTAAACAACTGGTTGTGAAAATGACAAATTCAGAGTTTCTATTCTCCACGTACAATACAGTATTAGGACAGTGTGTCTATTTCTGCTGCTCTTTTTGTTGTGATGTTGATTTTTATTTAGAGAGATGCCTCTGCGGTGTTACTAATATATTGATTAATGTCGTTTGTTATATTATAATATAACAATCTTATTTAAATTATGCATTTATCATGAGTTAGTTATTCATCTATTTTTACATTTTTAAAGTATAAAGGTGGTCAGAAACATGAAGCGGTACTGACCATTTGATGCGGTCTACTCTTAACCCCATTATCAGTTTATTTTCTGTGTGTGTTACATGTGTGTGTATATTTTCTTATCAAAACAAAAGTGCCTACAGATGATGAGCAGAATAATTCTGTGCATAAAAGGCATTAAATATTGTATTTAGATCTATATCTAAAAAATAAAAACCTAAAAAAAAAAGTGTGTGAGCATTTAATACAATATATGCGCTTACAACCATAATGTTAAGCTGAATGAAAACATGATTGTCGTATTTAAATGTTTATCCTTCTGAATATAAAGGTTTTACATTTAAATGGAAATAAATCAACTTTACCTGCAGAGTAGTTAAACTGCACAAACAATAAAGTGCCACTTCGTTGCGGTCAAATGACAGACATTTGCAAGTTTTTTTTCCACTTCATCCAGCACTTTTCTTGTTTTAAATCTCACAAAATATCCCATTACTAATTCGGTGTGAGAAATGATTTAGCAATTGTGTAAACTGTCCTAATTGGACCGACCATCGGCTTGCCACTGGTGCTCCGACGGAGGCGTGCCACCCAAAAAACACTGGCAAACATCAGCATTTTTAGATAGGTCGGTTTGACGACGGTGGTCCGATCGTGCCAAGCCTCTGAATTTGTGCCGCCCAAAAAATGCTGGCAGACCGTCATTGTTGGCTAGGAATGAATCAAACTGAATCGCAAAGAGTTTTAGACCATTTTGCAAACCTGTTGAACCATTAGATCAAAAGAGTGATTGATTCATGAATCTGGCATTACAAAATCTTCTAAACAGCTGAGAGAAAACATGCAAGGACTTAACTGATGAAATATTATCAGAAATATTCTCAGCTCGATATATGGTAATCCACGTAAGGATTAATCAATAATACTTTACTGAGATGCACAACTAAAAAAGGTCTAGTGACGCCCCTGGTTCTTTTGTTAAAATATGATTACCATAGTTTATTCTATTTTATCATCGCCATTTTCTATTAAAATATTAAAAGATAAAAGATTTTTTTTTTGTCTATTCTAAATCAAATGGGGTGGATATGGAAGGCCGCTTCTGCCACTGAAAAAAAAAAAAGAAGAAAAAAAAGGTAATTGCTTGTTTATATCTCAAAATTTAATTCATCTGTCTTTAACGTGTTGGTAAGGTCACCAGAAAAGTTCACTAATAGCTAGGGGGGGGGTTTCAGATAATCTCACGTACAATGTTTAATGGCAAGTTTCGTTATTTTATTATTGAAATTTCCTAATTCTATTGTCCTCACAAGGTATAAATACCCTGCACATCCAATATTGACACGTTTCACAGTGAAGACATGTTTTGAGCATCTGGAGTTACTGACAGAGAGACCAGAGGGAATCACGTACAGCAGTGAATAAAGCCCAAAGGCGGGACAGACGTTACAGCTACGGGCCGAGAAAAGAAGAAGGTGCAAGTTTCACAACAATTTCACAATATATACACCAACTCAAATCAATTCAAGTTATTCAGAGGTGACATTATCAAAAAGAGATACTGACGTGCTGTTAAAAGTCTATAAACGATACGCCTGGGCCAAAAATATTACAGAACATCTGGCACAAAAAAACAAATACAACTTACAGCTCGTCAAAAACAAGGTCCAAAATGAAATGACCTGCTCTGGCCCAGAGGAAGACCAGTAGGTAGTTGTGCATGGTTTTCACTTCAGAAAATATCTGCTGACCAGCAGAGGATATGAGAATTAAAGTTATGGCAAAATTAAGCTGCTGTTCTCGAACTTAATACACAGAATAGCAGATTTGATGAAATATGTTCTATATCCCACGTACATAAGGTTTACAAAGGGAACACATGGTTTAGTGTTAAAATGAAACTTTGCAATACATACAATGAAAACAGCCAACCTTGAATGCAATGCGTTTTAACCTGCAAAAGCGTCTTCAAGTCGACTAATGACAGACCGATATATCAGACCGATTCATCAACCAATATCTGACCATTTTGGCTGAATAAAAAAGCGGCACTTTTTATTTAGAAAGAAAGACAGACATACAAATATTAGATTTTATAGAATTTTTGTATTTTTAATTTATGGAGCGAAGTTCAGTAATCCTATAAGTGATTTTCTATCTATCGATATACACACATAAAATGTAATATTTTACTGAAAATTACATGTTAATTATACATTTCTTATTATTATTATCTATTATAATAATTAGTATTAATAATAATATATAATTAATAAATTATTATTATTTACTGAAAATTACATGTTAATTATACATTTCTTATTATTATTATATATTATAATAATTAGTATTAATAATAATATATAATTAATAAATTATTATTATTATATATATATATATAATTTTCTTTAAAAGTATTAACATTTATTTATATGATTTAAAAAGTATATCAATACCACTGGCTCCAAATTCAGGTCAATTGAATTTTGTACGTAATTTATGGAGCAAAGTTCGGTAATCCTATATTGAAGTTTCCATCGATCTATCTATCTATCAATATGCAAAATGTAATATTTTTACTGAAAATTATATATAATTAATAATTATTTATTATATGTAATTTTCTTTTAAAAATATTAACATTCGTTTATTTTAAAAATATATGATTAACACTACTTGCTCCAAAAAAAGGTAGATAATTTATCATTTTAAACAACAATTTAAATATTTTTTTCTGACATACATATATATATATATATATATATAAAATAAAGAAAAATACATATAATAATTTAAAAAATAATATAGTTACACTTTATTTTAAAGTGTCCTTGTTACAGTGTAATTAAGTAATGAGTAATATTAATTAACACGGTTGGTTTGGTTTAGGGTTAGTTGCATATAATTAAGCAGAATTTACTAATTATTATAGAAAGTAACAAGGACGCTGTAAAATAAAGTGTTACGGAATCATAAATAATTAACTATAATAATTATTTTAATATCCTTAACTGAACACAGATTTTATGCAAATTGGACTAATTATGTAATTAAACATTTATTTCAGTGAAATCATAGCATGGCCATTTCGGTCTCATATCGGTCGGCCATTACACCAGACGCATACAAACTTGATTTGACATACAGGTAGTTATTGGTAAGTTTGGAAACTACTATTTCTTGGAGATAAAGGGTTACACAATATACATTTCATTTTTATGTATTAATGTTATCTAATGTAGAGTTCTAGCCCATGCTAATGTGTTTTGTATGATAGCGCAAGCTCTGGGAAAGGATCTAGCCAGTTGGTCTACTCTTGTGTTTCTTTGTGAGAGTTATGTTTTCCTGCACTTCTGCAGATCAATCCTGAACACACATAATCTGTGGATCTGCACTATGACGTGGGTGTAAATGTGAACATGAAAATGAGATTAGATCACTGGGACCAACAGCTACATGAAGACTGAACCTTTTCACTACTAGGCTGAAAAATATTGGCAAACTCGTCCTCTGTCACCTGAAATCCGCTGACTTTCAGTTTCTCCCTCCAGAAAAGCTGGATTACTTCAAATGGCTTTCGTTTCAAAAAGTGCTGGACAGGAGCTCTTCTGAGGTGGGACGGACGGGTCAGTGAGGGACCACTTCCTTTATGGAGGCGAGGGCAGAATGGATGCGGACGTGCAGCCTGTTCTCGAAGTCGTACCCGGCGTAGTTCTCCTGCAAGCAAAGCTAGTCACCACCTGAACGCAATTTACTGACGTATTCAAGATACTAATCGCTGATGTCTTACAGTCTTACCTTGGCCTGAAGCAGCAATGACCTTCCTTTACTCAGGGTCTTAAAAATGAAATTAATTTAAAAGATTAAAGAAAGAAAGAAAGAAATCAAGTATGTGTTAAAAAAAATAAATTTCAATAAATAGATTTAATAAATATAATGCACAATATCATTCTCTATTTATTTTAATATAATTCCACAACATTTTAAAAGATATATTATGTAAATGATATATAAATATATAAACTAAAACCTGAACTCCTAATATCTATAACTGAAAATAATACTTATTTTAAAAATGATCACAAATGGATGAATTATCAAAAATACTGTATAAATAAATATGGTTTTTAAATTCACTGTATTTACATACACATAAATGAAGTAATTATACATTTATATTTAAGCTAAAACAAAATCATAATTAATTTAAAAAAATTGTGTATTATATATATATATATATATATATATATATATATACACACACACAGATATAATATATATAATCATAAATTATAGTTATTGAATCCACTGACTCTCAGTTTCTCCCTCCAGAAAAGCAGGATTACTTCACATGGCTTTCGCTTCAAAAAGTGCTGGACAGGAGCTCTTCTGAGGTGGGACGGACGGGTCAGTGAGGGACCACTTCCTTTATGGAGGCGAGGGCAGAATGGATGCGGACGTGCAGCCTGTTCTCGAAGTCGTACCCGGCGTAGTTCTCCTGCAAGCAAAGCTAGTCACCACCTGAACGCAATTTACTGACGTATTCAAGATACTAATCACTGATGTCTTACAGTCTTACCTTGGCCTGAAGCAGCAATGACCTTCCTTTACTCAGGGTCTTAAAAATGAAATTAATTTAAAAGATTAAAGAAAGAAAGAAAGAAATCAAGTATGTGTTAAAAAAAATAAAAAATGAATTCCAATAAATAGATTTAATAAATATAATGCACAATATCATTCTCTATTTATTTTAATATAATTCCACAACATTTTAAAATATATATTATGTAAATGATATATAAATATATAAACTAAAACCTGAACTCCTAATATCTATAACTGAAAATAATACTTATTTTAAAAATGATCACAAATGGATGAATTATCAAAAATACTGTATAAATAAATATGTTTTTTAAATTCACTGTATTTACATACACATAAATGAAGTAATTATACATTTATATTTAAGCTAAAACAAAATCATAACTAATTTAAAAAAATTGTGTAATATATATATATATATATATATATATATACACACACACAGATATAATATATATAATCATAAATTATAGTTATTGTGAGTTTATATTAAAATAAAACAAACTCAAACTCTTAATTACAATTTTAAAACAATTGTGTATTATGTGTGTTTATACACACACAGAGATATATCATATTTATAATTCTAGTTTATGTTTAGTTTATATATATATTTTAATTTATATTTAAAGTTTACATAGAAACAAACTCACAACTATTATGAAAAAAATTATAAATTAGAAAATACTACATAACGTTCATATTAAAAATGATGTTATTATATAAATAATACTATACATATACAGTGGGTACGGAAAGTATTCAGACCCCCTTAAATTTTTCACTCTTTGTTATATTGCAGCCATTTGCTAAAATCATTTAAGTTAATTTTTTT
>NW_015505277.1:3670077-3684204 GCF_001515645.1 Sinocyclocheilus grahami | reverse complement strand
GTGTGTACATTAATGAGGAAAAAAAATTAACTTAAATGATTTTAGCAAATGGCTGCAATATAACAAAGAGTGAAACATTTAAGGGGGTCTAAATACTTTCCGTACCCACTGTAATTCACTATTTGTATATTATAAATTACAATGCACAATATTAAATCAGTATAATCACACACAGCTGGACTCAAATGAAGGTGTAGAACCATCTCAAGGATGATCAGAAGAAATGGACAGCACCTGAGTTAAATATATGAGTGTCACAGCAAAGGGTCTGAATACTTAGGACCATGTGATATTTCAGTTTTTCTTTTTTAATAAATCTGCAAAAATGTCAACAATTCTGTGTTTTTCTGTCAATATTGGGTGCTGTGTGTACATTAATGAGGAAAAAAAATTAACTTAAATGATTTTAGCAAATGGCTGCAATATAACAAAGAGTGAAACATTTAAGGGGGTCTGAATACTTTCCGTACCCACTGTAATTCACTATTTGTATATTATAAATTACAATGCACAATATTACGTGTACTTAGAAATACAAAAATATATGTTTATACAACAAACACAAATATTCAATATCAATCTCCATTTAATTTAATAAAATTAGAGAGAATATATAAGCACCACACTTTGAGATTCATGTGGTGTTGGTGTGATTATTATTAATAATAATAACAACAACAACAATAATAATACCACTGGCTCCAGAAGAAATGTTACATAATTTATAGAGCAAAGTTTGGTAATTCTATTTGTTAATCATTGAAATGGTATTTTCAGAATAAATTGTATAATACACTTCAATGCAAATGTATTCTAAGGCCGCTTTTACACTGCATGGTTCAAGTGACCCAATTCTGATTTTGGCACAGATCAGATATGGCCCACGACCGTGTAAGAAAAGCACACGGATTCCGATATACTCAGATCGGTTTCAGGCCTCATTCATATGTGGAAATAAATCTGATATGAATGTAAGCGGACCGATCAGATATTCCCCTGTCAATGCCAGTTGGATGACAAATAGTTTTGAAACATCTCAGAGTACAGATATATCTATTACAAATGAAACCTCTCTAGTTGACTAGCAGGGTATTCATTTTGTTCGTTTGAGTTAAATAAGAGGCGATCTGGCGCTGAAATGCGTTGCTTTTAAAATCATGCCGAGTGCTCGTTGCCGCTGTTATCAGCGTTTCGATCTATCGCTAACGGATGTGGAGACTCTCGATTCATTCGGGTGAAATCTCATCTGCTTTTCAATACAAAGTATGCTTTATTAATAGTGTGTGCAGAGTTGGGTCTTTTAATATCACTGTCTAATGCATTGAGCCACGTCAAGTTAAGCCTGTGTAGTGTAAATGCATACTTTTAAAAGAACATGTAAGCGGGTCAAAAAGTCTGAATTGGGCATCCAGATCTGGTGTAAATGCAGCCTAAAAGACTGTTTGAACTGAACGTAAAGAGTTGGGATTCAAATGGAGTCGACTGGAAGCTGATGAATGCATAAATATTTCAATACAGTGCCTTCAAATTGAGAATAAAGGGATTTGGAATGCGCTTCACCTCCGGTTTAGCCAGTAACACGCAGCCCAGCTCATAGCAGGAATAGGGCTGCACATAGCTGTTATTCAGACGGCCGTATTCATCCTGGGCTGCCAGCTGGAACGACTGTGAACACAATCACACAGAATCAGTATTAAACACAGTATCTGAGAGGATAAACAAGATCAAATTGCCAACAAGTGCTGCATTTTGTAGCATTTATGCTCTGAAATCTATTTGTAAAATGTACTTGGAAACTATTATGCAACATTTTCCACCGTTACTGTACCTTTAAGATATGTATAGGTAAATGACTTTAGTTTGCATACATAATGCGTTACAACAAACTTGATGAGACTGAACAAACCTGAACAGCGTCTTTAATATTCCCAAGACATTTCTGAATAGCACCAAGCAGCAGGTGTTTTAGGCCCAGGCTCGACTGCTCATCCAGCCCCTGTAGCACTGAATACAGCATCAAGATCAGGGTCATCATGAGGGAACAGAGGCGCTCAGAGCTGACTGACAGGACGCTTTTCATCCCGCCGCTCTTACCTTGGTTCATAAGCTGGAGTTTGGAGGAAGAGCAGTTTGGAAGAGCTTTCCATAAGTATAGCACCTCCACAACACCCAGAATGCACAGCTCTCGCGTAAGGGAGACTTTCCTCAGCCTCTCTGCCTAGTGACACAAACAAAGCAGAAGAAAATGTATGATACATTTCAAAATAAAAATAATAATAAAATAAATAAACAGGTTTAGAAATGTAATATATTTACATTATTAATATCATAATTTTTATATTCAAAATTACAAATTTCTCTGTAATTCATAGTTATGTACATTTAAAATAAAACTTTTTTATCATTAATATAAAATGATTAATTATTTTTGTATTATGAATTCTAATAACCATAAATATGTATGGTATGTATGATAGATATATATATATATATATATATATATATATATATATATAATGTAACATATATCTATATTATATTTTTTATAATACTATTTTGTATTATATTGCATGTATTGCATTCATTATATTACAATAACTATAGTTAGGAGTTAAAATCATAGCGAAACAAACTTGAACACAATACTACAAGTGTAAAAAAAAAAAAAGTAATTTATTAATACTAATAATTAACAGATAAATAAAAATAGTATGGAAATTCTAAATTTCCATAAGCATAATTATTGTATATTATAACTACAAATTTCTATGTATATATTATAGAAATCATGAGTTTAATTTAAAATGTGAAATCATAACTGCAAAAAATTTATTATTAGCTAACTCACTCTTTTCAGTGCAAACTGCTCAATCTGATTGTTCTTGCGTTTAAAAAGCTTCTGGACATCTTGGAAAACAGCTTTGGCTCCCTCTAGATCACCAGAAGCCCCCTGACATACTTTGGGTTGAGATGTAAAAGGTTTTTATTAAAAACAGTAATTTTACATTTGACAAAGAGTTTGACAGAGAACATAACCGGACCTCCAGTGAGGTAAGCATAGTAACACTGTGACCATCGGGATTCATTCTTCAGCCGCTCAAACGACCTGTAAGCATCTTCAAAGTTCATCTCTATCATGCTGCACCAGCCTGCAAATCCAGAGCAAATGAAACACTGAATTATAAATTGGTTGGAAAGGTTGTGCATACGAGTAACTGCATACGTTGCTCTAAATGCCAGGCCAAACTTCAACCAAATTGGACAAAAATATTTGATAGAAGACTGTACTACACGAGCACTGATTGTGTTGCTGCTGAAAAGTAAGACGAGTTCAGATCTGTACCAATTTCATAGAGGCACACGTGTTGGATTTCTCTTTGGTCGGAGGCAAATTCCAGAGCATCCTGAAATGACGCCAGCGCACTGTTGATTTGGCACTGAAACAGAAAAAGAAAAATCCATTATATATATATATATATATATATATATGAAAAATTTGATACAGATATTCCATTTTTATTTGTATTTTTTGTTATTTATAATATACAAATAATTTACATGAATTCTTATTTATGCTTATGTAAAATATTACATTTATAAACACTTTTATTCATTTATTACATATTGTCTAATAGTTGATTCATTTTTTACATTTTACATATATTTATATTAGTATTTTCTAATAATCATTATTAGTTCACATTTTAGTTCATATATAAACTATTACATATACATTATAATAAAAAATTGTATACATGTATAAAATACAATATAATAAATATTAGCTATATTGCAACAAATATTGTTTATATTACTGTAATATTTCATTATAACACTATAATAAAAATGTTAATTCTATGACTGTGTGTGTGTATATACACACATATAAAACAAATAAATTATAATAAATATTGCAATAAATATTGTTTAGAATATATTGTAACATTTGAGTATAACACTGTGTTTATCATTTTTTTTAATAATTAATTAATAATTATAATAATTTGATTTCGTCCGTCTCCCCCCCCCGGAACTGATATATTTGCCCACTTTTCGATCAACCCATATCCACCCCCCCCCCCCCCCCCCCCCCCCCTTCCCCTCCCCCTCCCTCATGTTCCTGAGCCCCAATTTAAGTCGGGACACATGAAACACTATCATGCTGTATTAGAAGGACGTTTGTTTTTCTCTAGTGTAATGTAAATTTCACATTGTAGTCAGTGTATTATTTGTATTGGAGATGAGTGATATTAATGGTTGGCTTTGGATGCCTTCCATTGCATCCAACACACCCACTACATGAAGAAAGTCATTGTGGTGGTTGCATAGTAATTAAATATCAATGAAGCATAAACCACACTATTATTTTAATGATTTAATCATGGCAGTTGATTATCAAGCACCAAGCATCTGCTCTGGTTTCATGTCACTGTCGATGTGATACCGTAATGTGAAATCCCTGCATACCCACCTCTAATCTCTGCACCCGTCCCTTAAAGAAGATGAAGAGAGAGGAGTTTGGGTAAACCATCGCCTTCTTCTGCAGAATGGCTTTGGCTTCCAGGAGCCCAGCTTGCGAGTCAGAGCCATCCAGAGCAAAGAAGGGCTGCACCACAGTGTGGTACCACAAAAGAGCCAAACTGAGAGAGAAAACGAGAGAAAAGAATGCACCGATCCATTTAAAAACACAGTATGGATGTTTATTAATTGTGTTTGGTTATAAATTTGAATATATTTGCTTGTGTACAAAGTGCTACAGCAGCACCGATTAGAAAAAAGCAGCATCTATTCAACTGAAGAACAAATTGGGAGGGTTTTGCCCCGGGCTGGATTAAGTGTGCTTAAATTCATCTCTATTATTAGAGCTGCTGCGCAATCTGTCAGCCTCTGGCAATCAACTACCGAGAACAATGTGTCTAAAGAGAGCTGAAAGAGCGGTTACGCACTATGCAGTTAAAAAAAAAAATCTTAGAAATGATCACAATTAACTAGATATTTACATTTTATGAAGGAAATATGAATGATGTTTGACTGCACTAAATTCGCTATAATGCTAGAGTGTTCTGGGTGGTCGCTAGGCTGTTGCTAAGGTGTTCTGGTTGGTTGCTAGACTGTTGCGAAATGTATACTAAGGTGTTATCTTGCTGCCATAATGCTAGGGTGTTGTGGATGGTTTCCAGGGCATTGCTATGTGGTAGATAGATTGTTCAGGTGGTTGCTAAGCTGTTGCTAGGATGCTTTGGGTGGTTGCTGCGCTCTTGTGGATGGTTTCCAGGGCATTGCTATGTGGTAGATAGATTGTTCAGGTGGTTGCTAAGCTGTTGCTAGGATGCTTTGGGTGGTTGCTGCGCTCTTGTGGATGGTTTCCAGGGCATTGCTATGTGGTAGATAGATTGTTCAGGTGGTTGCTAAGCTGTTGCTAGGATGCTTTGGGTGGTTGCTGCGCTCTTGTGGATGGTTTCCAGGGCATTGCTATGTGGTAGATAGATTGTTCAGGTGGTTGCTAAGCTGTTGCTAGGATGCTTTGGGTGGTTGCTGCGCTCTTGTGGATGGTTTCCAGGGCATTGCTATGTGGTAGATAGATTGTTCAGGTGGTTGCTAAGCTGTTGCTAGGATGCTTTGGGTGGTTGCTGCGCTCTTGTGGATGGTTTCCAGGGCATTGCTATGTGGTAGATAGATTGTTCAGGTGGTTGCTAAGCTGTTGCTAGGATGCTTTGGGTGGTTGCTGCGCTCTTGTGGATGGTTTCCAGGGCATTGCTATGTGGTAGATAGATTGTTCAGGTGGTTGCTAAGCTGTTGCTAGGATGCTTTGGGTGGTTGCTGCGCTCTTGTGGATGGTTTCCAGGGCATTGCTATGTGGTAGATAGATTGTTCAGGTGGTTGCTAAGCTGTTGCTAGGATGCTTTGGGTGGTTGCTGCGCTCTTGTGGATGGTTTCCAGGGCATTGCTATGTGGTAGATAGATTGTTCAGGTGGTTGCTAAGCTGTTGCTAGGATGCTTTGGGTGGTTGCTGCGCTCTTGTGGATGGTTTCCAGGGCATTGCTATGTGGTACTAGATTGTTCGGCTCTTGTTAGAATGTTCTGGGTGGTTGCTAGGCTGTTACTAAGGTGTTCTAGTTGGTTGCTAGAGTGTTGCTAAATGTATAGTAAGGTGTTATGAATGGTTTTGCTGCCATAATGATAGGGTTTGTGGGTGGTTTCCAGGGCACTGCTATGTGGTAGTGAGATTGTTCAGGTGGTTGCTAAGCTGTTGCTAGGATGCTTTGAGTGGTTGCTACACTCTTGTAGATGGATTCCAGAGCATTGCTATGTGGTACTAGATTGTTTGGCTCTTGCTAGAATATCTTGGGTGGTTGCTAGGCAGTTGATAAGGTGTTATGGATGGTCTCGTTGCCTATAATGCTAGGGTGTTGTGAATGGTTGCTAAATTGTTCTGGGTGGTTGCCAGACCGTTGCTAGGATATTGTGGGTGGTTGTTAGGCTCTTGCTAGGTGGTTGATAAGGTGTTATGGATGGTCTCGCTGCCATAGTGATTGGGTCTTGTGGATGGTTACTGGGACATTAGCTGCTGTTGATAAGGTGTTATGGATGGTCTTGCTGCAAATAATGCTAGGGTGTTATGGATGGCTGCCAGGATGTTGCTATGTGATTGCTAGATTGTTACGGGTGGTTGCTAGGCTGTTGCTAGGATGTTTTTGGTGGTTGCTGAAGTGTTATGGATGGTTGCTCCAAGCTAGACCTCTCCAAATATGGCTCAAATTCCATCTTCAACATCAGTATACTTTTTTTGGCCATTTTAAAAGTCTAATGATCAGGGGTTAGTCTAAATCAGCTTTAGTCTAAACCAACTTGACAGCTGGACAGTTTTGCATATGAAAAATTCCCGCTCACCACTGGATTCAAATCAACCGTGTGATTTAAAGTCTGTAGCTCTACTGACTGAGCTAGCTGAGCAAAATTCACATTTTCTCATAATAGTTTACTTGTTCAATTCTTTATGACATGTTCAATAGTAACGGATGAGTCTGTGGTAGCATTTGCTTGCACATGCTCACATGACCTTTCCATCTAATGCCCTTTATCTCTAATTGTGACCTTTCAGATGCCATCAATTATGTAACCCCAGTGTGAAACCACCAGCATGTGCTCGCACACGAATTCACGTCACTGCACAGTATATCAGGAGTGAGGGATTTTCTTCTGGTGTATTTCTGCAAATGCTCATAATTAAAGGGGTCATATGATGCTGCTAAAAAGAACATTATTTTGTGTATTTGGTATAATGAAATATGTTTATTCGGTTTAAAGTAAAAAAAAAACACATTATTTTCCACATACTGTACATTATTGTTTCTCCTCTATGCCCCGCCTTTTTGAAATGCGTCAATTTTTACAAAGCTCATCGGTCTGAAAAAGCGAGGTGTGCTGTGATTGGCCAGCTATCCAGTGCGTTGTGATTGGCCGAATACCTCAAGCGTGTGACGGAAATGTTACGCCCCTCATCATACTGTTAATGCTGTGTCCCGGCCGGAGTGAAGAGACAAAAACATTAAAACCCATTACAAACGAGACATTTGTTGCATCCAGTGGGGACATAATTACTGATTATAATGACTTATGCTGTCTTTTTACGCGTTGCGTTGCATTGCATCGTGCCGCGTAAACATAAACCCTGTCTGCATTTGTGATCAGAGAAATAACTGTTCTGGAACAGTGTTGTAAATACAACTGGTCCTCTTTTGGAAGACCAAACAAAGTAGTTTCGCTTTCAAAACGAAAAACACAGCGGCCTAGCATGAGCGAAAGCCCCGGCTTAGCGTGAGCTGAGGCCGGGCTAGAGTGAGCAGAGGCGGCGGGGTCAAGAACAGCACGCCCGGCAGATCTGACTAAGGAGCGGCAATCACATGTGACGACCCCGGGCTGGACTCCGCTTCGTCCACGGTGAAAGCCGATCCGGCGATCCACAGCACTAAGTTGATGTATTCCCTCAGCGACCAGCACAGATCAGCTCCAGGCATGACGAAGCGGATATCGTCCTCTTTTGGAAGACCAAACAAAGTAGTTTCGCTTTCACAACGAAGCACACAGCGTCTTCAGGACATGGCGGCACCGGCAACAATACTACAGTGAGAATAAAAGTTACTCCTTCTTTCTTTGCATGAACATTTGGGCGGCGTTATGCAAAACTTCCCACATAGTGATGTAGACATGTGGGGGCATGTTAGAACGAGCCGTTTTAGGTAGGTGTGGCTGACTCTGAACTTTTAAAAAGAATATCTCTTTGGAGTTGAGACTTTAGTCTATGCAACTTTACAGATCTTCTTTATGCACCAAGAGCTTGTAACACTCCAAAGAGAAAGGAAAAATTGAAATCGCATCATATGACCCCTTTAAGTATACACTAATGAGAGAATCATGTCAAAGGCTGGATTGAAATTGCTAAGGTGCAAAAAAAACATTGTCTTACGTGGCAAGTGGCGCCTTCATATCTTTGCTCTCGCTGGCGTATGCTAAGGAGGAGAGACCTTGGTGACGGTCTCCAGGGAAGCCCAGCAGGTTGACGATCTTGAGCAGGTGTGGAGGCACCATCGAAATGCACAAGTGAAAGAGCCCGTAGCCGAAGCTGACAGAACCCTTCAGACGGTCCAGAACCTCTTCTGTTACCCGGCCGCCGCTCTCGGCTGAGGTGTTGTGATTGTCCTGTTCGGAGGTCAGCGCCCCCTGCTGGTCGGGGGAGCGTCGGCGGCAGGCTTCCTGCAGTTGGCTGATGTCGCTGTAACATTTGTTGTACATTTTCCAGGCCTTGCGGAGGATCCAGCCTCCTTTGATGTATGCTGAGGGGTGATAGGTCATATAATAATATTAAATGAAAGGAAATGTTTATGAAAAACAAATAAAAAAACAATAAAATAATTGCATGATTAAGCCTTTGAATATTTTTGGTGACCAGCTGAATTGTTTTTAATAATCCAAATTTGTGCATACTTAAAGTAATTAAAAAATAATTTAAAATGGAAATAAAAAAATAAAAAATCTGAATTTTCTTAATATTAATTTTCAAATAAAAATATAAACATTTAAGAAATTCAAATATAGAATAAAAATAAAAACAAAGAAGTAAAATTAAAAGAATGATTGAGTCTTTCAATTGTTTTGGTGACAAGCTGAATCGTTTTAATAATTTTTAATTTGTGTATGCATTAACTAATTAAAATTATAATACAAATAAAAATAATTTTCTTTATATTCATTTTCAAATAAAAATATAAAATTACAGAAATTCAGTTATACACAAAAATGAAAAACAAATAAAAACAATAAAAATAACTGCATGATTGTGCCTTTTATTATATTTGATGAGAAGCTGAATCGTTTTTTAATAATCCAAATTTGTGTATACCTAAGGTAATAAAAAAGTAAATAAAAATAATCATAGTTTTCATAATATTAATTATTATTAATACTAATATCAATTTAATTATTAATAAATTATTTTAAAAATATATATCAATTAAAGATATTCAATAATATAAATAAAATAAAATATATAATAATAATGATAAAATTAAAAAAATTACATTGCTTAATATTCTGGGGAAAAAATTGAATAAAGTAAACATGACATTACACCTGCACTTCTCTCCCCTTCAATATTTCAAGTTTATTTACTCCCCCTCAACACAGTGGCATTCGGATTACGTTCAAAGCTGTTTTTTCCACGATTCAGCATTTTTGTAATGTAAACATGTGGAACCCACCTGAGAGTTCCTGTTTGACGAACGACAGCACGGCGAGATAAACCTGGCAGTCAGCCACGATGATCTGTCTCTGAAGACGATCCACAATCTCCACTCCCGATCTCTGCGAGTCCATCTGTGGCGAAGTTAAAAACCAAGATGTTAATGTGAAGAATCTGGCCAACAGATTCAGTCCGTCCTGCTGCCTCACACTCATGCAAACAAACTCACGCTCTTCTTGATTTTGTTGCGGATGGTCTCGATGACGCCGGCGTTGTCGCTCTCGCAAAGCTTTTCAGTAGTTCTCAGATCGTCGCTGGCCATCTGCATTTTTTCCTCCTCGAATGTCATCATGGCGTTCTATGATCGGACAAATATTAGGGCTGCATGATATTGGAAAAAAACTGACATTGCAAACTATATATATTGCAATATGAAAAACACAGGATTTTTTTTTACCAGATGACTTGAATAGCTATATTTGGAAAGAATTAATCATCCTAGAATGAGTGGGTGATTTTGTTGGGAAATGCATCTGCATGGAACATAAAAATAACAACAAAAAAGCTAAAAAGTTATTTTTTACTCTAAGGAATTTTTGGGAGTGTGAACCATACTTTTAGGGCTGAACAATTTTGGAAAGTTTTTTTTGTTATTATTGTTTATGACCAATTTAATAGGAATACAAAATAAAAATAAAAAAATAAAAAAATAAATGTTTTATTGTGATTATTATTTAAAGTATAAAATAAATCTTTAAATATACGTGTACTGTCAAATGTTAACAATTCAAATATTTAATAAAAATAACACGTAAATGAACAGTGCCGCACTTCACTCTGAAACCATTTTTTGGACCAATTCAATAGGACTATGAAATAATAAAAATGATTATTTTATATTGATTATTATTAAATTACAATATAAAAAAACTGTAATATTCTTGCAATGTAAAATAAAAAAATGAAATGCTTAATAAAAATAATGTGAACAGTGCCTAACTTCACTCTGAAACCAGTATTGCACATATTTACTTATTTCAAATCACAACCATACCGCAATATCAATTTTATGTCAATGTATCATGCAGCCCCATACATGTTTATTTACTTTTATTCATTAAGCACATGGTTTAGTCTAAACCAGTTTACAACTGATGTTTCACAGATTAACAAATTCCTGTTTAGCACGGGATTCCTTTCCATAACAAGACTTTTATAAAATATGACGAAAAACGATTCTATTATTAAAGGAAGTCAGATGCAAAATACAGAACAGACGGGAAACAAACGTTCCTAGCAGTGAAGACACAATGAGCCATCAATATGCAACAATGGCTATTATTTCTGCACAATGTAATTATATCTTCTATATTATGCCATTTTCTTATAGTATAATGTGTCTATTATTAGCTAAAGCTAAACCATGGCAACTACACTAGTGCTAAACAATAACCCAGATGCCTCTAAAGGTCTTCTGGTAAAGAAATCCCTGACATTAGTGCTGACTAGCATCGGTCATGCCACGTCAAAGGCCCAAACCACATCATGCTGACACCACAATTCACATCCTGGGGCACCGGCCTTGACATAAGAGGTTGTGACAAGGTCTGTTCCTCATTTTTTGATGAGAAACTCAGGGACAGTATACTGCAAACTGCACAGTTTAAACTAAACACCTCCTACTGTTTCTTTAAATAGAATATGAAACAGTACTTATTACACAACAATAAACATTTTGCCTTTTGGGTATTCCATGCACACTAAGCACTGTAAACATACTATATACTGCAGAAATAGAGTGCTATGCACTGTTCCACACATTACTATTATTACATTAAGGGCACTAAGATAAAACAAAAACATTTTTAAAAAAAACTTTCACTTCATGGATAAAAATATCCTGTAACTATAAGAAAATGTAAAATTAATTAATTAATTAATTAAATGAATAACAATAAATTAAAACTTCCCTTCAGCCAAAACAGTCCTTTAAAAAAAGATATTTGATATTCTGTCATAAAATAAAATAAACAATTACACTTCAGGGAAAAATTATCCTTTAAAAATGTAGAATAAACTTAAAAACATTAAAAAAAAATTCATTTATTCTACATTTTTAAAGGATCATTTTTCCCTGAAGAGGATTTTTTTTTAATTGTTAATTTTATTTTATAGGAGAATAGCAATTGTTTGTTTGTTTTTTCCTACATTTTATAGGAATTTTTTTCCATGAAGTGAAATTTAATTTCATGGGAGAATAGCCATTTTGTAAAAAAATATAATTTTATAGAATATTTTTCCAGAAGTTACATTTTATTTGATTGTTATTTCATTTATAAATTGTTTATTTGTTTGTTTGTTTATTTATTAAATAAAATATGTTTTCATATAAAGTAATAAAAGAATTAACTATTAAATCAAATTTCACTTCAGGAAAATAAATATTCTATTAAATATAATAAAAATGTAGAATAAAATTTAAAAATACTTGCAATTCTATCAAATGAAACAAAAATAAATAAATAAATTTATAAATTTCACTTATGGGGAAAAAAGTATATAAAAACTTAGAAAAAATAAAATAAAATTACTATTCTATAAAGTAAAATTTCACTTCATGGAAAAATATCCTATAAAACTGTATAATAAAATTTAAAAAACACTTACTATTCTCCTCTAAAATAAAATAAAATAAATATCTTATTAAAAATGTAGAAAATTATTTGCTATTATGAACATCTCCGTTTCGTCTCTTTCTCGCCAATATTTCACTTCCTGTCCTCTCACTCCTATTAAAGGCTAGGATGAAACGAGACAGGACTGCGGTTGGAGTACGAATCAGAGCATTTGCTGACTGTGTAACATAACAGATATAACAGAGATAGACTAGTAATGATGGGCTGCTGTCAAACTAATTACACAAGAAAACCACCTTGGGCTGCCCAGCTGATGTTACCACTACAGCTATTTGTGTTGTTTTTTCCCAGCATGCCACTGTATGGTAGGGTTGGGTACCGAAACCCGGTACCAATATGGCACCGGTACCTATGTAACCGGTATGTACTAGAACCGAATCCGAACGCAGATTTCGGTGCCATGCCTGAGCGATCGATTGAAAGATTTGTCCTCTGGTTCTCCGAAACGGACATAAGAAGCAAGTGGGAAAGCTCTAATAATACAAATCCAACACATCTTTGTAGTAACGAGAGTGTCTATGTTGTTTTCACATTCCGACTTAAAAGCACAACTCGGGAAATGAGAGCATCCGAGGAGTGTGTGAATGCAGTAATTACACTTGCTCTGATGGCAGCAGGTAGCCTCCCGTTAACTAAACATGCTTAAATTAAAATGCCTAAAGCTAAACCTCCCTTGTATTCACATTTCTAAACCTGTTGTCCAACAAAAGAGAACATTAGAACCTTTTTACTCCACAACACCAGTCAAATGCTTCCTTTTGTGATCTGATGAGGCTTCTTGTCACAGAATGAGGCAGAAAATATGTTCTATATGCTACTTTAAAAAGAATACATCGATTAGCAATAAATTAGGGTGACCATACGTCCTCTTTTCCCCGGACATGTCCTCTTTTTGGACCTACAAAAATGCGGATTTCTTCATTGCCCAAAATGTCCGGGATTCGGCTGTTTTGTTTATCCCACTCCCACTGAATCTCTGACCATTGCCGCCTGCTCCCGCAACATGTTTCACTCCCTCGATTTTCGTGTCCACTCCTTTAAGCATTCTAATATTGTGTATAATTTTGGCGCATCAGGGAGCCGCTCTCAGGATGCGGTGTATTTAAATATTTTTGAATGAGCGTTTGCACCGTTTAGTTTCACTTTCGATTTCCCGATCACATGCACTCTGTGTAAAGGGAGCACATCTTACAAAGATCAGATATTTGTCAATGAGCTCAGAATCTGTTGAGCGTATACTCCAGCATGGTCTTGTCAGTCATCTCTCCTTATTCTCGGTAGCTCTTGTTGGATATAGGGTTGACAAGTATTTCCACAGTATTGGGCTACTTTTAAACTGTTGCCATGGGTTGATTTTCCCAAGTGGGTTAAAGGTTTGAAATATTGCATAAATTACATTTGACTGAAATGCTTGTATTGAAACATTTTGCATTCTACCTATGATAAAACTTTCATGGACTTCTACATTAACTGTTCCCTCCTGGTGGAATGACCTGCCCAGCTCAATCCAAGCAGATGAGTCCTTAATATTTTCAAGAAACGACTGAAATCACATCTCTTTCATCTTCATTTGACCCTCTAACTCCAGCACTCTCTATTCTATTGCTACTTCTAATTTTATCTGCTTGTTTTTTTTAATTAAAAAACTTGACCCTCTAACATTTGCACTCTCTATTCTATTTCTATTCTAAT
>NW_015505277.1:3662711-3668109 GCF_001515645.1 Sinocyclocheilus grahami | reverse complement strand
GAACATTAGAACCTTTTTACTCCACAACACCAGTCAAATGCTTCCTTTTGTGATCTGATGAGGCTTCTTGTCACAGAATGAGGCAGAAAATATGTTCTATATGCTACTTTAAAAAGAATACATCGATTAGCAATAAATTAGGGTGACCATACGTCCTCTTTTCCCCGGACATGTCCTCTTTTTGGACCTACACAAATGCGGATTTCTTCATTGCCCAAAATGTCCGGGATTCGGCTGTTTTGTTTATCCCACTCCCACTGAATCTCTGACCATTGCCGCCTGCTCCCGCAACATGTGTTTCACTCCCTCGATTTTCGTGTCCACTCCTTTAAGCATTCTAATATTGTGTATAATTTTGGCGCATCAGGGAGCCGCTCTCAGGATGCGGTGTATTTAAATATTTTTGAACGAGCGTTTGCACCGTTTAGTTTCACTTTCGATTTCCCGATCACATGCACTCTGTGTAAAGGGAGCACATCTTACAAAGATCAGATATTTGTCAATGAGCTCAGAATCTGTTGAGCGTATACTCCAGCATGGTCTTGTCAGTCATCTCTCCTTATTCTCGGTAGCTCTTGTTGGATGCAGGGTTGCCAAGTCCGGGGTATTTCCACAGTATTGGGCTACTTTTAAACTGTTGCCATGGGTTGATTTTCCCAAGTGGGTTAAAGGTTTGAAATATTGCATAAATTACATTTGACTGAAATGCTTGTATTGAAACATTTTGCATTCTACCTATGATAAAACTTTCATGGTCTTCTACATTAACTGTTCCCTCCTGGTGGAATGACCTGCCCAGCTCAATCCAAGCAGATGAGTCCTTAATATTTTCAAGAAACGACTGAAATCACATATCTTTCATCTTCATTTGACCCTCTAACTCTAGCACTCTCTATTCTATTGCTACTTCTAATTTTATCTGCTTGTTTTTTTTAATTAAAAAACTTGACCCTCTAACATTTGCACTCTCTATTCTATTTCTATTCTAATGGCCAATCCATAATTTTTGGGGGGAATTTTTGTTTATTTATTTTTTAATAAGTATCGGTTTAGGCACTGGAACCATTTTACAAGTATCGATTTGGCACCGATATCGAAAAAAAAAAAAACGATACCCAACCCTACTGTATGGGTGTAGATTCAAACCCTAAAAGGAGTTTCATGAACTACCGAGGCACTTTCAGTTCTCTAGGACGCTGTTCTTGTGTCAAACGTACTGGAAGTACTAACTAAAAATCTTTTAACGGAGTTCACTTACCAAGAAGCTGACGAAACTGGCGCCGAAGCTCATCAGCGGACTGTGGGTCCTGCAAACAGAATAGGGAATCATGGGATACTGCACTATAACACAAGTTTAGCCTCTGAAAAAAAACAGCTTGTCTGGCCTCAGCAGTAGGGATCAGTGGATGCCAACTCATTTTTAGGGGAAGTTGCTAAATGAAGGTCAATTTGTTGCTAAAATTCGCTAAATGACACTGTTGTGATGACAATTGTCACTACTTAAAATCTCAGCAAAAAATATTTTATATAGGCCCTGTGTTGATTTCGATTTGTTTGTAAAATAATATAATGTCATATAATATTAAAATACAAATAACTGTATTTATAACATTGAATTATTGAACACTTACGCATTTTTGAACAACAACAAGGGCCTACAATTTAAGTTTGTTTTTATTAGCTAGTAAACTAGTAAAACTACACATTCTGTAGTTTTAAGCAGTGTATTAGCAGTTAGTTAGTATGCTACACTCTAAGAAAATATCTGTAAAAATGGGGCACAATCTACTATATGTTTTCCGTATTGATTTTTCACAGGTTTTTTACCTGCATTGTAAATTCCGCATTGTATTTTGTGTTTTCGGGTTACAGGGTTACAATGGCTAATGAATAATGGATAATGTCCTGGAAAATTACTAGTATCTTTTCCATTTTTCTAGATATTTTTCTTACAGTGTACTAACTGATCAACAATCGCAGGTACAAGCTACTAACAAGGTGTATCATAAATTAACAATTATTAAATTATTATTATTAAGCAATCGAGCAATTGCTAATAGCAGCTAACTTAATTCATGCGATGTGTGTACAGCTAGGCATCTTTGGTTTCCTCATTTTGTGTAATTTAGATGGAAAATGTGTGCCTTTTTATCTTTAGAGTCACTTATCAAAAGTTGCCAAATAAATTTTAGAAATGGCTACATTTGTTGCTAGGTGCTTTTGGAAGAAAAAGTTGCTAGGGTAGTGTGAAAAGTTGCTAAATTTAGCAACAAAATTGCTAAGTTGGTAACACTGGTAGGGATTTGCATTCATCATGAGTCGAATCTTTTGAATCGATTCACAAAAAGATTCGTTCATTGATTGGTTCGCTGTGCCAGTAGGTGGCGAAGCGAGTGCCGTTGAGGTACTCACGAGTCGGTTACATTTCCACCGTGGAATAAACAAAATAAAAAATAAAATAAAAAGGTCATTGCGACTTTTTATCTCACAGTTCAGTCTTTTTTCCCTCAAAATGCTGAGTTTATATCTTACAATTCTGACGTTTTTCTTACAATTTTGAGTTTACATCTCACAATTTTTTTTCTGCCACAAAAAAAAATAAATAAACAAGTTAATTACGACTTTTTATCTTAAAATTCTGTCTAAGTTTATATCACAATTCAAACTTTTCCTCTCACAATTGCGAGTTTATATCTCGCGATTCTCAAAAAAATTCTGAATTGTGAGATATAATCTTAGAATAATGAGATAAAAAGTCATAGTTACCTTCTCTATTTTTATATTGTGTAACAGAAACAGGCTTCCATAGACAAAAAAATGTCTTATAAAGTCTTATTTCTTATTAAAGTCTTATTAAAAATGGACATTTCTGTTCTGAATTTTTATAGCATAAACTTAAAGTATTATGTTAATATGCAATACAGAATCCAGCTGAAAGTTCATGAAAGTAAACAAATGATTCATTAAAAAAATTGATTTGCTTACAAAAATTAGGATACCATGTTACTTTACCACATGACAATTTAAAGTCATTTTAAAAACTGAAAACACTTTTTTTAGAGCAATTTTTAGTCCTTCTTAGTGATTTTTCGGAACTATAAATAAACATTTATATTTGTGTCTTTTAATGATTGTATTTATATTTATGTATATTTTTAATTTGTTTAATCTTTTACCTAAATTCACCCCAATTCTGTTAATCATGAGGCTTCCAATAAGTACAATAATTACATATTCACCGCATTCACGTGTATAACATGAGACAGAAAGCAGTTGCTGACAGAAAGAATTAAGGAAGAAAGCTTTCTGCATGGCCTGCATGAGGAAGTACATGTTATTCGCACATTAATGCACGTTATGAATAAATGATGAAAGTGCAGACAGACATCTCAGTCTTTATGCCCTGAACGTCCTTCTGTGGTGCACAGCACAGCACAGCACACACACCAGCTGTGTAAATACAACTATGAGCCATAAGGAGAAGCCATTCAGATGCCAAGAATGACAACTTTTAAAGCACAGATAGATTTTTATTCATTTCCATACACATTTGTACATTCAAGCTTTCTTTAACATTGATTCTAACAATTGAGGAAATGTGCTTTCATTTTGTACATTTGTGCAAGTCTATTTTTAATGTCATTTTCCAGTACAATTATACCAAAACAATCACAATTTGTATTTTGCAAACTGTTTCACTCTGAAATTAGCCTGCTGAGCTGTGCTTGATTTCTGTTTCCATTATTCCACCAGGCACTCGTCAGTATTTATAGGGCCGAATATGCTTGTCACGTCATCAGATGTGAGGATTTTGATTAAGCTGCACGTTTCGCAAACACCCCACATAAGATGCCCACATCTCCAATTCTTCGCTTTGATTCTCTGCATTAACAAAGACAGAAATGTAAATGATTATGCCTTTCATGCAAGAAAAGAAGCATTTTTGTTACATCAAAGCTGGCTTTACCTGAAATGCCACCAATGTAGATCATTTCACGCAATGGAGGATTGTAAACAGACTTTTGTCTCACTCCTGAGGTCACTTCATCCACTCTCAACTCAGTAGTTTTCCACCATATGGACACAGAAATGAATGAAACCTCACATTTCCTGAGACAATTATCATTTGTAATCTACTTCAATTTAAAAAAGCAGTAAAATAGTACCTGTCACATAGTGAAATGCATCGCAGAGGGGTCGTGTTAGGGTCAATGCGGTGCCATAGCGGCACTGTCCGTCATACGCTTTTAACACCACCTAATGAAGCATAATCCACACAGATTCCATACTGTATGTGATATTGAACATAATAATAAAATTAACACCCAGAAACAGGCCTGAAAGGTATGTAACGCAAGTATATTAAAGGTGCACTAAGTGATTTTTGAAAAACGCTTTTGGCTACATTTGTTGCTAGGTGCTTTTGGAAGAAAAAGTTGCTAGGGTAGTGTGAAAAGTTGCTAAATTTAGCAACAAAATTGCTAAGTTGGTAACACTGGTAGGGATTTGCATTCATCATGAGTCGAATCTTTTGAATCGATTCACAAAAAGATTCGTTCATTGATTGGTTCGCTGTGCCAGTAGGTGGCGAAGCGAGTGCCGTTGAGGTACTCACGAGTCGGTTACATTTCCGCCGTGGAATAAACAAAATAAAAAATAAAATAAAAAGGTCATTGCGACTTTTTATCTCACAGTTCAGTCTTTTTTCCCTCAAAATGCTGAGTTTATATCTTACAATTCTGACGTTTTTCTTACAATTTTGAGTTTACATCTCACAATTTTTTTTCTGCCACAAAAAAAAATGGAAGAAGAGAGTGCACAGGACGGATATTAGCAGATCGACTATAGATAGCGAAAGATGGCAGATAAAAAATAGGACAAATTTCGGAGGAACAAAACATTAAAAAGAAGGGTTACGATCAGGCAAGATGTAGGACCCACGTAAATATTAGAGCAGCTTTCCAGCGGTAGACAGAACTCAAGGAGCGGGAAGGCCTGGAATCGGACGCCGAGGTTGTTTTGTTTCTTCTTGATAGGTGAGTTACGTTGATTTAGCTTTTTCACACAACTTTTCTGTGTTGGCTTTTGCTTGAATATGCTGTGGCTGGCAGGCATAGCAGATTCTAACATCGTCGCTGCCAGGGTTGTGTACGTACATGTGGGGCGGAGTTATCAAAATAGGGGAGGTCCTGTTGGTGTATGGGCATGTTTGTTTTGGTGCTTTCATATATCAACATCGTTTGGCAAAACATCGCTTAGTGCACCTTTAAAGAGGTCATATGATGTTGCTAAAAAGAACATTATTATGTGTATTTGGTGTAATGAAATGTGTTTATGCGGTTTAAGGTTAAAAAACACATTATTTTCCACATACTGTCCATTATTGTTTCTCCTCTAT
>NW_015505277.1:3645380-3662679 GCF_001515645.1 Sinocyclocheilus grahami | reverse complement strand
TAAAAGTTGCGTAACTTCTTTCTTTGCGTGAACATTTGGGCGGCGTTATGCAAATCTTCCCACATTGTGACGTAGACATGTGGGGGAAGCGATATCGGATATCGTCCTCTTTTGGAAGACCAAACAAAGTAGTTTTGCTTTCACAACAAATCACACAGCGCATTCACAACATGGCGGCGGCGGCAACAATACTACAGCGAGAATAAAAGTTACTCCTTCTTTCTTTGCGTGAACATTTGGGCGGCGTTATGCAAATCTTCCCACATCGTGACGTAGATATGTGGGGGCGTGTTAGAACGAGCCGTTTTAGGTGGGCATGGCTGACTCTTAACTTTTATAAAGAATATCAGACAACTTTACAGATCTTCTTGCTTGAAGCTTGTAACACTCCAAACTTTTTATGTCTCAGAACTAACAATGGTTAATTTTATTATATTAATTTGTTTTTTTAAACATTTTATTTCATTTATTTATTTATTGTTGAAATATTTTCTTTTTAAAAATTTAAAAAATAAAAAAAAAATTGTAACCTTTTGTGTTTTATTTTTAAAACACTTTTGAGCACATTTATCATGTATGAAATTAATTTATTAAATACAGTTTCCAAAACAATGCACGACAATAGCACAGACCTGTCGTTGACAGCACATGTTAATCTACACACTCAACTAGACACAACATTTAAGCACATGACCTCGTCTCCATTAGTAGCCTATATCGTGAGAACAAAAGTCTTGTAATCTCAAACACACCTGGGTATGCAGTGAAAACCGCATGCAAGTTTGCACAGTGGGAGAGGTTAAAATGGACTGCAAAAACGGCAAACACTAATTTTCTATTGCAGGACTGAAGTACAGCTCCATAGTGTAATAGTTGTTCTAGTGCCCTATTTTACAAACCCACTGACTAAATGAACTGATTCTGACACAAAGTTAAGACTTCATAAGTCTTTATTTGGAAATGTCTGGTTCTTCTCACACAACGGGATAAAGACCATAGCTGGCGATCCCGCAAGTGTTTCTACCATTGCGGATCATTCGCATGTAGCCTCCTTCACCCCATCCTGTTCCCCAACTGAGAAAAGAAAGAAAAAGACACAATCAGACACCTAGAATGCAACTACTTTTTTTATTTTTATATGTTTCTTTTTGTGAGGGGGGGGGGTTACCATCTGATTCCATTACTGTAACATACAATAATTTTTGTAAGGGTAATGAAGTTATCTCCACTACAAGTGCACAGCATTAAAACAGGAGCATTGTAGTTCATTGTGTCGTGTTCCTATCAGTGTATGTGGGGTGTTAATGTACTCATAAACCTAAATGATGGGCGTTCGCTTACCTGTTTTTGATTATCCAGTAATCTTTGCCCTCCTCTGAGCCATAACCAACCACAAGCACAGCATGGTTGAGGTTGTTAGGGTTACAGTTATATTCCTTGTAGATTCCTGATATATTGTAGATATATATATATACATTTTATGAAAACATTAAATATATAAAATATATATATACTACATATATATTTAATAGTAATACATATTTTATATTACATAAAAATTATTAATAATACTTTATTAAAAATTAAATAAATATTAAGATATAAATTAATAGTTATATTTGTGTATTAACACCTATAATTTTATATAAAAATAAATGGATAGTTAATATAATAGTTGAAAACAAAAAATAGTTAACATAAATTATTATTAAATTATTAATAATTTTTTAGTTCTTATTCTTATGCTCATTGCCTTTTACAATCATAATGTAATATTATTTATAATATTAGAATGTTTACTTTAAAGAAAAAAAAGAAAAAAAAGAATCAATAGTAGTGAAATCTTACCTGAACTGTAGAAGAGGAAACTTGGATGATCGGCATCTATGGCGACAGTGATCGGACCGATGGTTGCCACGGCATCAGCCAGAGCCTGTTCATCTCCGGCCGGGATGAACCTGTAGTCACTGATTCTGGCGGCAACTAAACTTCTGTCATAGAAACAGGGCTGAGTATCCTGAAAAAAACAGAACCAAAAAAACGCACATTCAGATTGGCCGAACCACGAGAAGAAGAAAAAGTCAAATGACCAAGACCACTCACCACTGACGTATAGGGGTAAGTGTCAGAGCTCTCCAACCCTCTATGAATCACATAATCATAGGCATTCGCCATCCAGGCACCACTGCAGCCATATGTGCCGTAAGACCTGGAACAGTCCACCAGCTGCTGCTCGCTGAGGGACACCAACCGTCCTGTCTTCTTGAACATTTGTCCTTCAATGGCTCCTGTAGTGCTAAAGGCCCAGCAAGACCCACAGTATCCCTGAAAAGACATGACAAATCAATAATTTTAGCATCTATCATGTAGTATAATAATTTTCAACAGTACATGTACGACACTTGGGAATAAAAACAAGCATATCAATGATGATCAATTAAAGTGAAACCCACCTGATCTTTGATTTCAGTCACATATCCTTGAGCTCGATAGTCTACATTGGTCAATCCCAGTCTGTTAGCATTGACACGGAGAGTTTGTGCGGATACAGTCTTTCCTCTCCTGTTTATCGGGCCATTAATTGTGGCGCCCAGCAAGCGTTTATACTCCATCTTGGTCTGAAGATGAGAGACATTAGATAAAACATAATCTTAGACCAGAAATGGTTTCAAATTTTTTTTTTTGTGGGATGTTACATCCACACCACTAGGTGTCAGTGAAAGTTCACCTTTAACAAAGCTAATACAAAAGTTTCTCATTGTTTATCATTTTACTTACGAGATGACCATATTTGTTTATTGCCATGCTAAACGTCGACAATCCGAAGCGGAAATCGTCGTTGTTTTTCTCAATAATTCGCATGTTGGTCTCCCAGATGATTTGTCTCTGAAGGTCATCACTCTACAGTTATAAAGTCAAACTTCATGAGAAATACTAACAAAAATACAAGGCATAACATACATACAGTATAACATAATCATCTTAATAACCACAAACTGATTAAAACTACAAAAATGTCTCAAGAGCACAACAGTGGTTCAAACCTTTCATTTATATGTTTTTAAAGGAACAATTCACCAAAAATGAAAATTCTGGATATTTTACTCTCTTTTTTTTTTACCTCATGCACTGTAAGGCCCTGATCAGACAGAGCATATTTTTCAGTTTTGAAAATGCGAGGCGCACCGCACTGCCTTTTGTTTGGTTGACTTTTTTTAATTTAGAAAAATTTTTTCATGTTGCCAGGCAACCACAGAATCAGCTGTCTTGTCAGTCTAATCAAGGATTATAGCACGAGTACTCTAAAATCTTTGGTTTGCTGATAAGTAAACTGTCATATTAGCAGAAACTTAAAAAAAAAAACAGCCCTGGGTAACAGAAGTTTCCCCTCCATCATTGCAGTCTACAGACGTTCCAAGCAACTGTAAACTTCTGTCACCACAACGGAAGGCCCGCCTCTCCATTCATTTGATTGGACAATGGAAAAAAAGGCGAATGATGTCAGACACTTTTCTGCTCAGAGTTGATTTTTTTTCAACTTTGGGCGCTCAGAGCACTTCTACAAAAACGTGAGGCGCAGCAGGCAGCTAAAACGCGAGGTGCCCGGAGCGCATAAACAGCGCACAAAATGCTTGTTATGTCATGTTATGTCTGATCGGGGCCCATTTTTTCATGTTGCCAGGCAACCACAGAATCAGCTGTCTTGTCAGTCTAATCAAGGATTATAGCACGAGTACTCTAAAATCTTTGGTTTGCTGATAAGTAAACTGTCATATTAGCAGAAACTTAAAAAAAAAAACAGCTCTGGGTAACAGAAGTTTCTCCTCCATCATTGCAGTCTCCAGACGTTCCAAGCAACTGTAAACTTCTGTCACCACAACGGAAGGCCCGCCTCTCCATTCATTTGATTGGACAATGGAAAAAAAGGCGAATGATGTCAGACACTTTTCTGCTCAGAGTTGATTTTTTTTCAACTTCGGGCGCTCAGAGCACTTCTACAAAAACGTGAGGCGCAGCAGGCAGCTAAAACGCGAGGTGCCCGGAGCGCATAAACAGCGCACAAAATGCTTGTTATGTCATGTTATGTCTGATCGGGGCCTAAAAAGTGTTTTCTTTCGTGGTAAATAAAACTTTTAGTTTTAAAAGAAGTTAATAAAAGATAATTTGAGTTTTTTTATGTGTCTTCGTAATGTTTCCTGTTGTGTTCCACTTAACAGAAACATGAATAAACGATGAACAAATTTTCATTTTTGGGTGTACTGTCCCTTTAAGACACACCCAGATTGTAATCGACCTCATCATCATAGGATATTCCATGGAGATTTTTCCACATGCCCCACTCTGAAGCGGCCTCCTCTTCTGAATCTGCTGCCACCTGCAGAGGTCCCCACATCAGGAGAGCAAACACTGCCGCTCTACCCGACAGCGCCACCCAGTGCGCTTGATACGTCCCTATACAAAACACATTAAATAAATAAAATGAGCACAATTTAGGTTACTAAATATTTAACATAAATATTTAAATGACAGGTCTTCAACCCTGTTCCTGGGGATCCACTGCCCTGCAAAGTTCCGTTCCAACTCTAATCAAACACACCTGAACCAGCTAATCGAGGTCTTCAGGATCACTTGAAAAGTGCAGGCCAGGTGTGCTGAAGCAGGTGGGAAATAAACTTTGCAGGACAGTGGGTGCCCAGGAGTAGGGTTGAAGACCTATGATTTAAATAACTGAATTTGTTTATAATATTTAAAGAAAGTCCAAAACGAAAATATGGTTATTTGCTATGAAAGTTTAAGTTCTTGTTCTGAGACTGACTCACTTTTACAAAAATAAATAAGTAAACAAATGAATAAATACAAATATTGAGCACTAAATAAATAGAGTGTTTTGGTTCAGCAATTCAGTTTAAATAAATGTTTTGATAACCTGAAAGTTTGAGTTTTGTTTTGTTTTAGTGTTTTTGATTCACTAATTTAATTGTACAAACAAACTAATGAATTTAGGTTATATTTTCGCTTCAGCAATTCAAATGAAATAAATATTTTAAACTAAATATTTCACATAGATATTCAAACAAATGAACTTGTTTATAATAGTAGGTCCAAAACAAATGTGTGGTTCTTTCCAGACTTACCGAACATGTTGCTGCACAGGCTCTGCAGGAAGTGTGAGTGTTTGGAGTGCCGTGCGGATGAAACTGAAGCATGTCTTCTGCGTTATATACCATCATGCTGAAGGTGTGTCCATACTGTTAGGACTTGCTATACGTACCATGTCATCCTGCAAGAGGAAGCCACTAATTAACAAAACTCAAAACATATAACCCTAACCAACAACTTCACCAAAAACACTGACGCTGCTGCACATGAAGCTTTCCGAAATGTTGTCCTAAGAAATCAGATGTGAGGGTTCATATGACATCTTTTCGTTTGTTATTGAATATTTAAATGAGGACTGAGTCAGCAGCGTTTGAATGCCTGACGTGTTT
The DNA here is from genome assembly GCF_001515645.1 of Sinocyclocheilus grahami. NCBI lineage: Eukaryota > Metazoa > Chordata > Actinopteri > Cypriniformes > Cyprinidae > Sinocyclocheilus > Sinocyclocheilus grahami. The sequence continues at coordinate 3,657,190 of NW_015505277.1, read as the reverse complement.
TGTCTGACTTGATTCTTGTTTGGAATATAATGAACGTACTACTACAGACATTATATCCATAAAGTATAGTCCAACCACAGCAAGGCCTTTATTACGGTGACTGCTGAGTCATCCGTCTTTCTTCATCTCGGTCAACAATGTGTTCTTCAGTGCTGTCATAATGCTGTCATAATTTACCCCCGTTATTACGCTTCATCCCATGATTGCCTCTGCAGCTCATATTTTGGGCCTTTTCATTATGCACAGTCTGGTACAGGTGAACAGCCTTGCAATTTGCCTTATAAAATTACTTTGGCTTAATAAATAAAAAGGTTAGGTTTTTTTCTTTTTGTACTATAGCATTTATTTTTATACAGAATGTTTTTATATTATGCATTTATATTATATTTTACACTTTAGCCTATGTTTATATTTATATTTTATTGTATGTTTATACTATAGACTATAGCCTATATTTGTAAACTCCAGTGAATAGCCTTTCGATTTTCCTTACAAAATCACTTATGAAATAAAAATAATAAATACAAAAACATTTTCTTTAAAACAGTCCATGGGCGCGACACTTTACTATAGCCTATTTTAAAAATATTTTTACACTATAGACTATTTTTCTATTCTGCTCTATCGCTATTCTATTCTATTATAGTGTGTGTTTTACATCACCAATGTTTATTAACTTAATTAGCATAATTATTTGTCTCATACATGGTCTATAATTGCTTGAGAGGTGCTTCCCCCCGAATTTAGAAGCATGGCTTGCACATTTATTTACATGACATTTACATGGCCATTCTATATTATGAATATAGTCAAAGCTAAATGGTATGACACACACAACTTTAAAAGAGAAAAAGGAAGAATTCGAGAGAATCAATAAATTAGGAATAATTTACTGCCATTTTATGAATAATATGTGATTCTGTATTCCTTAAAAAAGCAACTAATCTGATAATGAGCATTTTAGGGTGTAATATAGGCTGATCCACTTCAGAGTACTCCATTTTTGGAATCTGATTTACGTAATCCAGATTACATGTAATTATTCATTACATTACATTATTATGCCATTATACGTTGTCGCATGGAATATTACACGTTATAAACTTTTTAAGAAGGCTTATAGGTACTGTTTATTAGACTATTTGTAATATTTTTTCATTATTTATTCGTTAACTAATCATTCAGATCGGTTTTGTGAACTGGTTCAACTGATTCATAGGAAAGAATCGACTCATTAGAACTATTCGTTCACGAATCGAACACACCTACCGTGTATGTGTGTGTGTGTGTGTGTGTGTGTGTCTGATCCACTTCAGAGTACTCCATTTTTGGAATCTGATTTACGTAATCCAGATTACATGTAATTATTCATTACATTACATTATTATGCCATTATACGTTGTCGCATGGAATATTACACGTTATAAACTTTTTAAGAAGGCTTATAGGTACTGTTTATTAGACTATTCACTGTTTTATTTGTAATATTTTTTCATTATTTATTCGTTAACTAATCATTCAGATCGGTTTTGTGAACTGGTTCAACTGATTCATAGGAAAGAATCGATTCATTAGAACTATTCGTTCACGAATCGAACACACCTGTCATTTTGTTTAACATTACATATCTTACACTTTAATGTAAATGATTGTTTTAATTTATTTTTAAATTAATATTATTTTATATATCATACTTTTATACTACAGCCCAAAAAAAATTATATATAGCCTTGTGAATTTCATTAATTCCTTATGAATTACCTTTCCAAATACTCCAAATACAATGAACTTTTCCACGACATTCTAATTTATTGAGATGCACCTGTATATATATATTGGAAAGGTAATTCATATATATAAGAATATATATATATATATATATATATAATACATTAGTATATTTTATTTTAATGTAGTTTGCTATTTTAATTTTTAAAATTTTAAATGGATGTTGCACAATTCATTTGTGACAAACTTCAATGTTTTTTTTCTTTAACAACCCCTTAATGATATTTTATTAAGTGATATTACTTTGCTCATTTTGACTCTGTTGACTAAGAAGATTTATGCTGATATCGATTCAGCAGTCTTTCGAAGATATGGTAATATAAACTGCATGTTAATGTCCCCACGAGGTTATAGTGTGATCTGTCATAGAAATGATGATTGTCTGTGTTGGTGTGTTTTGTTTATGTGTCTGAAAGAAGGAGACGCCGCTTGCCAACGCTGTGTTTTGGGCAGCGAGGAAAGGAAACTTGGCCTTGCTTCAGCTGTTGTTGAACAGCGGCCGAGTGGATGCCGACTGCAAAGATGGAGTATGAGCTTCTTCTTTCCTGCATGCTTCACTGTTTGAGTGATTGTACGGCGTATAACAATGCGTTCTGTGTTTTCACAGTACGGCACCACAGCATTGATGGTGGCTTCATACAGCGGCCATTATGAGTCTGTCCGGGAACTCATCATGCAAGGTGCAGATATTAATCTGCAAAGAGAGGTACGGATGCTCTTGTGTCTGGATCATGCTTATATTGGTATTTTGATGAGATGGTTTTTTAATTGTAATTGAATTGATTATGTTTGTTTTGATTGTATTTTTGATTGTAATTTGATTTTGTTATTATTATAATTATTAATTTGTTTTGATTGTATTTTATTTAATATAATGTTATTTTAATCTTATATATTTATTTATTTTATTACATTTATTATTTTTTATTCGATTTTTATTTAATTCAATTCGATTTTTATTATATTTATAATAAAATATATTATTTATATATTGAATTCGATTTTTTTATTTATACTTTATATTTATGCACTTTTTAAATTATTATATTTATGATAAAATATATTATTTAATATAGTTAATTCGATTTTTGTATTTAAGCATTCATATATTTATGCTTTTATTTTTTATTTATTTGTTTTTATTTAATGTTAAGTTATTTGAATCTAGTTCAATGATTTTAGTTAATTTGATTTATTATTGTTTATTTTTTTTTATTTAATTAGATGTTTTTTATATTTCTTAATTTATTTTTTATTTATCATAATGTTATTTTAATCTAATATGAATTCATTTATTCATTCAACATTCATTTATTTGTTAGTTTATTTTTTTTATTTTGTTCTATTATTTATTTTATTTAATGTTTTTTTTATTACATGTATAAATTATTTTTAATTTAATGTATTATTTATCTATATCCGTCTGTCTGTCTGTCTGTCTGTTTGTTTGTTTTGTTTGGCCTTTTTATATTTTATTTTCCTCACTAGCATTTCTGTTGACATCCACCTAGCAATAAGCAGCGGTGAAAGTTATTTCTGTCTGAGCTAAATATATGTAGCTAGGGTGACAGGCTGTTAATAGCGCAGTAGTACGTGCTAATATTGCTCCTCTTAAGGGTGTGTAAGAGCTGAAGTGTGTTTGTGGACTGATGATGATGCAGATGTTGTCTCTGTTCCTCCAGACTGGTTCCACCGCCCTCTTCTTTGCTTCACAGCAGGGCCATAATGAAATTGTCAAGCTCCTGTTTGAATTTGGAGCATCCACAGAGTTTCGGACAAAGGTGCGGTATGTTTTAGCCCAAAATAAAAGAATCCTATAAATCTGATCATTCAGAACTGACTGGTTTGTGATCTCCAGGATGGCGGCACGGCGCTCTCCGCAGCCTGTCAGTATGGTCACTCCAAAGTGGTGGAGACCCTTCTGAAGAACGGTGCCAATGTCCACGACCAGCTCAATGTTAGTCAACACGTGTTCCTCCCTCTTGCTCTCTAAAAGCCTGATGCACGTTTGTGCCAGTTCCTCTAAGGTTTCTGCTGATTCAGTGTTTAGACTCTACTCTTAGGAACGGGATAAGACACAGTTTAAATTAAAACATGTCTTTGGGAGACACCAAATATTTTCAAATAATTAGGTGGAAATATTTTTTAATAATTTTTAATTCATGTAATATGTATTTATTTATTCTAATGCAATATGTATTTTTATTTATTTATTTATAATTCAATTTAGATTTAATATAATGTTATTTTAATCTAATCTAATATTTATTTGTTTGTTTATTTATGTTGTATTATTTTTACTGTTATTATGTATTCATTTATTTTTTATTTAATGTTTAATTTTGTTTATAATCTTTTCATCTAATCTAATATTTATTTAAATGTATTATTTATTCATTCATTTTATTTTTAATTCAATTTTCTATAGTTTTATATGTATTCATTTATTTTGAATGCATTCTTAATTTTTTATTTAATGTAATGCTATTTTAATCTAATGTGATTTTTAAGTTTTTTGAATTTTTATTTAATTAGATGTTTTTCTTACATTTATTAATTGATTCACAATTAATATTATATTCATTAATTTATTTTAATTTAATAACAATTTTTAAACTTAATGTAATTTAATGTAATGTTATTTTATGTATGAAAGATCACTTTTTTATATATATATATATATATTCTCTAAATACCATTTTCATGTCATTCGACCATTACATTTGACCATCTCCTCTGTGTTTCAGGATGGTGCAACGGCCTTATTTTTGGCATCCCAAGAGGGTCATGTGACTGTAATACGGCAGCTTTTGTCATCTGGGGCTAAAGTCAATCAACCCCGAGAGGTCTGCTTTATATTCATGGCTTGTGCATTGTAGTTTGGTTTTGGTTAGTAGTGTTTGGTTTGCTGTTATGTATTTTTGTTCTCCATGTTGATTCTGTTTTTTTGGGTCAGGATGGCACAGCTCCGCTCTGGATGGCAGCCCAGATGGGACAAAGCGAGGTGGTGAAAGTTCTGCTGCTACGAGGCGCAGACCGTGATGCAGATAGAAAAGTATGTTTACAATTTTTACATTTATTTTATTTCAATTTCCAATAGCTTCATATTTTTACCCAGATATTTTATTTGACTTTATTTCATTTTATTATTTTTGTTTAGTTATTTTAAATGTGATTTTATTTTATTACTGTTTGATTATTTAATTAATTCATTGTTGTTTATTCATTATTTAATTCCAGTTTCTTTTCCTTTTTTTTCTTTTCTATTCTGTTCTGTTCTGTTCCTCATATCTCTTCGTATTCTACCCTGGCTTGAATCAAACTCTTCAGCCAGGTAGAAAAGAAGCTTATTAAAAATGCATGAAATGTTTGACAAATGCCTCATTTATTCTATTATCTCGGTGCGTGAGTCTCTCATGTTTCTGGCTGAAGGACGGCTCCACGGCTCTGTTCAAGGCTGCACATAAAGGCCACTGTAACGTCATCGAGGAGCTCCTCAAGTTCTCCCCTTCATTCGGCCTTCTGAAGGTACGACCGTATCATCTGACGTCCAAAAAGTGGTGCGATTGTGACTATGTGTGTTTTATCATGCAATCTAGAACGGTTCTACAGCTCTTCATGCTGCTGTCATGGGTGGGGATCTAAAAACAGTTGAACTCTTGCTGAAGGCAAATGCTGATCCAGCTTTACCCAACAAGGTAAATTTGAGACATGGATTATAGCATATTAATCCACACCATATATGCGTTTTTTTATATGCATGTATTATTTTTATTTTAAAATTTTATTTTTTAATGCATTTATTATTTTTTTTATTTTATTTTATTTATTTATTCTTTATTTATTTAAATTGTTCAAAACAACCCCAATATATAACAATTACTGATTTGCATCAATAAATGACACAATTATTATTTCTAAACTTGAGCAACTTGTCTCCTCAGTCCCCAGACGTTTGCAGACTGTTATAAAAAGAAGAGGGGATGCCACACAGTGGTAAACATGGCCTTGTCCCAACTTTTTTGAGATGTGTTGATGCCATGAAATTTAAAATCAACTTATTTTTCCCTTAAAATGATACATTTTCTCAGTTTAAACATTTGATATGTCATCTATGTTGTATTCTGAATAAAATATTGAAATTTGAAACTTCCACATTGCATTCTGTTTTTATTCACAATTTGTACAGTGTCCCAACTTTTTTGGAATCGGGTTTGTATATATATGAATCTTATTTATTTGTGTAAATTGTTATTATCCACAATATTTTCTCCATTTGAAAGATTAATATATTAGTTATCTTTTATTATTATCTTTTATATTTAATTAATTGTTTTTGTATTTTTTTTATTATTATCATTATTATGTTTAAATTATGTTTAAATACTATTTAAATATGATTAAATATACATTTATATAAATTATATATATTGCATGAATATTAATTTACATGGACAACTTGCAAAATGATTTCTTCTTTCTATTTATTTTGTGTGTGTGTGTGTGTGTGTGTGTGTGTGTGATATATACAATAATTGTGCAATTTGTCCACGCAAATGACCATAGGAAAGATCATTTTATCATAGGTAAAAAAATGTATTGTCTAAAATTTGTACAAAAAATAGTTGCTTGATGTCCCTGTCAGTGTTTTCTTGTTCATATCTTGCACTGCCATCTACTGACCAGTGAGCGTTTAGGTATAATGAATGCACTGCAGGCAAATAGCTCAAAATATGATAAATGCTGCAGGAATCGAATTCACTTCACTTCATAGCAGATCATAAAAGCACATGATAACCTGGTGTGTTAATGTCACTTTTGCAGCACGTTCTGATGGTATCACGTTCTCTCTGCAGAACAATGAACTGCCAGAGGATCTGACGAAGAACGAGCGCATCCTGCGAGTCCTCCGTCTGGCCCTGCTGAACGCAGCGAGTTGATGACTGCTGGGTTTGCTCTTAGCTCTCTGCTGTCTTTGTTTTTGAGTTGATGAAAAATGAATGCACTACATCCTCCTGAGAGAGGAGAAATCAGAGCTTTCCTGTCTCGTACAGCCGATGTTATAATGGTGCTTGCTTGCTACAACACAAATGCACTGAAAAGCAGAATTGCTTATTCTTCATCTTGGAAATGTTATGATATAATGTAATGTCATTCCCTTTTTTTTTCTTTCTTAAGCATTTATTACATTTGTATATTTTGTAAGGAGCAGCTTATGCTTTTTGTTTAAAAATTGTTTTATAAAATGAATAATTTATTTATTTAAGTAGTGTCTTGTAGCCTGCAAATATATTTGAATTAATAGCATGTTTTCATCAAAAGAGCTCATGAATCAGTGTTTATGCCATACGACTGCTCAAACAAAGAAAGGAAAACGTCACAACACAATAAAAAATAGTCACAACACAATAAAAAAAAAAGCTCAATACTTATTTGATCAAATATGACTCTTGGCTCTTTGAGGAGTAGTTGTTCTTGACATATTTCTTTTCTGCTTAAATGGAATGTGGACTTTATTTTCTTTAGAAAAGTTTCAATCTTGGCGCTTACGTGTTCTTAACATTTCATTTAGCATTTTGTCTGTGAATGAAGTGTGTTAAACTGTATATTTGTCAAAACAATAAATGTAGACGAAAATGCTGCTTTTTAAATGTCTTGCATTTAATGAAAGATTCATGAAAATCATTACAAGATTTTCATATTGCTTGAACAATATTTAATTTGACTTATTTGTATTTATTTATAAACTGTACCTCTTGGCTCTTTCATGTGTTTTTTTCTTGCCATATTTATTTTCCGCTGAAATGCATTTTGGACTTTATATTTTCTTCAGTAGCCTAAATATCAAAATCTTGGTTCTTAAATATTTGTTTTTATAACATTTTATCTAGCACTTTGTCTGTGTATGAAGTGTGGTAAACTGTTTATTTTTCAAAACAATAAATGTAGACGTATTTTTTACGTATTTTATGAGGGAATTAAATATTTTAAAATAGATTTATTTGATTGCTTAAAACGTGAATGAATATTTGATTGTATTCTGCATTTCATTATTATTGTCATTTAAAAAAAACATTTCACATTTTTTTTATTTGAAACATTACTGTCACCATATTTGACATTCATTGTTTCAGTAAACTCGAAATGTTCCTGTTGAAATGGTTGGCGCGTCGCAGTGGGCGTGTCCGATGCGCCGGAAAGGTGTGGCTCAGCGCTCGTCACCCGTGACGTCGCTGTAAACACTCAACGCGGAAGTCGCATAGATTTACCGACGCTTCGAGATTCTGCTACACATTCGTTTAATAAAAATGTATAGATTTGAATTGTTCCAGCAGTAACACATTATAAGTTCACCTTCAACACTCCGTCAACAATGACGAATGTCAATTTACAGGTAAGAGACTTTACAAGTGGTATGACTGCCATAATAATGGACCTTTTCATGTATTAAGTGTATTAATTATGATTTGTTGTCATTTTTCTGCTCTATTTAAACGTATGTTTTGACAACATACAGTCTAAAATGTAACTATATTGTTGAGTTTTAGAATATATGTATTGTTTAACCGGTAAACATTCATTTGTTCGTTATGTTTAGGTGGCTTGTTTATTTTTTTTGATACATACATAAATGTAAGAAAGTGCTTCTTAACTTATTTGGTACATTGTAAAGTTTTTTAGCTCCTGTGTGTATTCATCAGTCTGTGCTTAAACTGGTCTGACCAGTTATCCGTACATTACACCACACTATAACATAATCTTATACAACACAGATTTCATTTGAATTCCAGATTTGAAACATTTGATCTATATATGGGTTTGTGTAACTACAGACAATATTATATTTGATTGTTTTATTGTTGCCTTAGACTTTTTAAATATCACTTGTGTACAGAATCATTTTATTTGATTTCCAGTTATTTTTATTTATGTTATTCCCAAAGGGTGAAATATTGTACAAAATTCAAATAGACTTGGCAAGAAAAAAATGCTGTTTCTTTTTCCTTTTTGAATGTCTCATCTTTACTTGTGCGCAACAGAAAGCCATTGATTTGGCCAGCAGAGCCTCTGAGGAGGACAAGGCCAAAAACTACGAGGAAGCCCTGCGCCTCTATCAGCATGCAATCCAGTATTTTCTTCATGTGGTGAAATGTAAGAAGCCAAAAGCTACTATTTATAAACTTCACTTAGATTTGACATGTCATTTTTAAATATATTTAGATTTTATTTTAGTTTTTTTGATATTGAAACATTCTATATTTATTTAAAAATGTTTTAAAAAAAGAAATATATAATTATAAATTATTAATACATCAATAGATATGATATAATAGAATTTAATAAAACATTACTTGTTTTAATATTCACATATTACATATATATATATATATATATATATATATATATATATAATATTGTACTTTTTATGTAATTGTATTATTTAAATGATCCCATATGTAGTCTTATGATATATATATATATATATATATATAAAATATTGTGTTTTATTTAATTTTATTAACATGGATAGACAGATGAATTGTTATTATAATTTTATATATTGAGTATATTTTAAATTTTTCTTAAATTTATTTGATCCCTTATTAAATGCAATTTAGCGAGCAAAAAAATTCTTAATAGTGGCACTTTTTAATGTTTTATGGTCCAGGTGGTTATAATAAATTATTTTATAATATTATGGGGGTTTTTTTATATGTATGTATTTATTGTATTTCATATTGTAAATGTATTTGATTCATCATTAAATGCATTTTATTGTGGGGAAAAAAAATCTATGAAAAAATAATAGCACGTTTTGATGTTTTATGGTACAGATAAGTGGAGTTTATTTATAATATTATTTAAATGTAAAATAATATTTAAATGATTGTTATAAATAGATTATTTTATAGATTTTACATTTTATTTATATATTTATTTAATTTATTTGTATACTGCGTACTGTATTTCATATCTTACATTTATTCAGTGCCTATTTAAAAATGCAAAGCAAAACATCCATGACCTAATGATGGCATGTGTTTTATTATTATTGTGATGCTTTACGGTGCAGATGAAGCTCAGGGGGAAAAGTCCAAGCAGAGCATCAGAGCCAAGTGTGCCGAGTATCTGGACCGAGCGGAGCAGCTCAAGCAGTACCTGAAGAAGAAAGAGAGCGCGCCGCCCTCCAAACCTGTCAAAGTTCCCCAGTCTGACGATAAAGGGTGAGAGGATCTACTTCCTGCTCAATCGGCTGATCCACTTCCTGTTACATGGAGTAAATAAAATGTCAAATTTCATCTTGTACAGGACTGACAGTGATGACGGCGATGCAGACAAAAAGAAATTCCAAACTCAACTCCAAAGTACAGCATTTTGTGTTAAAAACACACTTTATTAAACTATCTAAAAGAGAAGAAACATGGATTTTCATGCTTTCCAGGTGCTATTGTTATGGAGAGACCCAACATTAAGTGGGACGATGTTGCTGGTTTGGAAGGAGCCAAAGAGGCCCTCAAAGAAGCGGTCATCCTGCCAATCAAATTCCCTCATCTTTTCACTGGTATGATGGGTTTCATGAATTAAAATATCTGAAAATGTCTTTCTGAACTGCGCTGAAGCTCATCATTATGGACAGGGAAACGCACTCCGTGGAGAGGGATTCTGCTCTTTGGTCCTCCAGGAACGGGAAAGTCTTACCTGGCTAAAGCAGTGGCTACTGAGGCCAACAACTCCACCTTCTTCTCCATCTCTTCATCAGACCTGGTGTCCAAGTGGCTGGGAGAGAGCGAGAAGTAAGTGCTCTTCAGATGTCAAGAGGGAAATATATTAATATTGTTTAGAAGTTTATGTCACATTTGAGTCTCGTTGTTCTCAATGTGTTTGTTGGCACTGCTTCTGTTATTATCTGTTAGGTTAGTGAAGAATCTGTTCAGTTTGGCTCGAGAGCACAAGCCTTCAATCATCTTCATTGATGAGATCGACTCCATGTGCGGCTCCAGAAACGAGAACGAGAGCGAAGCGGCCCGCAGGATCAAGACAGAGTTTCTGGTCCAGATGCAAGGTAAACGCAGAGCTAGCGTTAGCTTTGTCGCAACAGCAAATCTGTCAGTGTCTGAGTCTCATTTGGCAGGTTCTTATGTAGGTTCAATTTCCCATTTAGTTTTAATTGTTCAGAAATTTTTTATATGTTTTGTTTATAAATTATTTATTTATTTGATATATAATATTATCCATCCATCTATCCTTCCTCCAAACCACTTATCCTCTTTTGAGTTGCTGAAACCTATATAATGTTATAATATAATATTTTATAACATATCTATTTTTTATTATATTGAAGTTTTTTCATTGCTTTTTCAGACCAACATTTATTGTTATACATGCTATACAATTACTGTGAATGAATAATTAATAATCTTTTCCAGATAATATTTTAATAATTTATTTAGACTTTAATGCAGTGACTTATATACAGGTGCATCTCAAGAAATTAGAATGTCGTGGGAAAGTTCATTTATTTCAGTAATTCAACTCAAATTGTGAAACTCGTGTATTAAATAAATTCAAGGCACACAGACTGACTTAGTTTAAGTCTTTGGTTCTTTTAATTGTTATGATTTTGGCTCACATTTAACAAAAACCCACCAGTTCACTATCTCAACAAATTAGAATATGGTGACATGCCAATCAGCTAATCAACTCAAAACACCTGCAAAGGTTTCCTGAGCCTTCAAAATGTTCTCTCAGTTTGGTTCACTAGGCTACACAATCATGGGGAAGACTGCTGATCTGACAGTTGTCCAGAAGACAATCATTGACACCCTTCACAAGGAGCGTAAGCCACAAACATTCATTGCCAAAGAAGCTGGCTGTTCACAGAGTGCTGTATCCAAGCATGTTAACAGAAAGTTGAGTGGAAGGAAAAAGTGTGGAAGAAAAAGATGCACAACCAACCGAGAGAACCGCAGCCTTATGAGGATTGTCAAGCAAAATCGATTCAAGAATTTGAGTGAACTTCA